>NW_001854581.1:0-13851 GCF_000209125.1 Entamoeba dispar SAW760
TACAATGTCTTTTGCTACTTCGTTCGTTTCATTTTTATTTAGACAATCAAAAATTACTCGTAATACTGTTTTTGACCCTAAAATTTGATCAATTTCTGATACCATTTGGAATATTAATACACAATCTTTTAATGCTCTTAGTGCTTGTTCAGAACTATTTGTATTATTAACTGCACTTTTTGTTAAATCTAATGGAAGGTTTTTAATTTCATCAAAATTTGCACGAATCGATGTTTCATTACAGGCTTTTACATAATATCCTAATAATTGCATTCCTGCTTGTTTAATTTTTAAATTAGATGATCCAAGGCATTGTCTAATAACTCGAACAATTCTTTCATCCATTAATGCTAAATGTTCACGACAATTATTTGACAATTCTCCCATTGTTCTTGTTGCTTTGACAACGTTACTAAAAGTGATGAGTTAAGACAAAAACATTGCATGATATAATAACACAAACACTTCATTCGTAAAATTTTTAGTAACATATTCTTCAAGAATTCTAAAAACTTTAGGTAATTTAACAGGAGTAAGTTCAACGCTGTGATGAAGTTTATTGAATGCAGTGACATTGAATTCTTTTTCATCAAGTAAAGCATATAAGTTCTTCTTATATTTTGATCTTAACATCTCTCAATTGATTTAACTATTTTCTATATAAGTTTTTTATTTTTCTTTTTTTTTTTCTTTATGTTTTTCATTGAAAATTATTTGATTATAAAAACTTTATTTGAGCTTTTTGTTATGAAACAAATTATCCCATTTCTAATCATTTTATAAATGTTTTCGATTAAAAAAGTACACACCCATTGCAAAAGAAATTAAGTTTTATCAATTTAAATCCTTTACCAATAAATATATTTAATAAAACTAACGCAGTTTATATTAGAAGTAGTTTTTTGTTGATTTTTCTATTATTTAAAATTATTTTCTTTTACTTGAAAAGTGATTATTTTTTCATTGATAAATACTGATTATTGTTAAAATTTTTTGTTATAAATAACTTTTACTAATCATTACTTTTTATAAAACAAAAATCAAGTCAATTAGAAAAAGAACTAAAAACTTAATATTGTTGCCTCTTATTTCATTATGTCTGCCAAATGGCAATGGCTTGATGATTATCAATGGGTTGATTATGATAAAAAAACATGTTCGTTATTAGAAAAGGCATATATTGAAGGAAAGAAATCTGAAAGTTGTGATAAAGAACGATTTGTTGAGTTTTGTGATATCCACACGATTCATGCTAATTTTTCATCATTACCAAAAGATTACAAATCACTTGTTGGTATTCAAAGAAGAAAAGATAATCCAAATAGAAGAAGATTAGTTCAAAGATTAATACCAGCAACTTATGATGGATATATTGTATTTATTATAAAAGAGTCATTAGAAGATGGTGTTGATTATGATGGATTAGTTGATATTATAAAATTAAGAAAAGGAAAAATAACAAGTAAAATAAATAATTCAACTCTTGTTGTTTGTGATGAAATAGAATGGGATAGTGATGTTAAAAAATTGATACAACAAGCTCTTGATGATAAAATCCCAATTATTACAAGTACTTTTGTAAATGAAAGTCTTGATTCATATAAATTAACTACAAAAGATCTTCAAACTAAAAACAATGAATTTGCTCAACAATTAAATGAGAAAAAAGAGATTTCTATTAAAAGAATGAAAACAGTTGATGATTTATTCCAAGCAAAAAGAAAAATTGATTTGAATATGGTTCTTTCAATTCCTTTTGATATTAAAGAAATTGATGACACAAAAATCGTTCTTATGAATGAAGGTAAAGATTTTGATTTACTTGTAAAACCCAATAGAATTTCTGTTTGTTTTATATTTAATACAACTTCATTTAAAAAAAGTTCTAAGTTTATTTCATAGAATGTAGTTGATTTATTAAAAGGTTTGTCTAAACAACTTGAGTTACAATTTAATGAAGGAAAGTTTGAAGGAAATGATAAAGAAAAAATCAAAATTGAAATACAATAATTTTTTTTAAAAAAAGTCTTTAATTTTTTTAAATGAATAAATTAAAATTATTTTTAATTTCGTCTTTTTTTCTTTTTTGTAGAAAAATTTAAATGATAAAAAAATTCTTTTTACACTCCCTTTATAGTTTATCATATCAAACAATCCATTAATGTCAAAAACACCTCAAAAAGAAATTAGTTCTAGTAAATCTAACGGACAAGATAAAAGTGATAACCAAATCACTAATCAATCTCTTAAATCTAATAAAAGTAATAGTTCAACTAATACTGAAAATAGTACCTTTTCAGAACCAATTCAATACAACCAAAAAAATGAAATAATCAAAGAAACAATAACAGAAGAAAAAAGTAAGGAAAATGAACTGAATGAAAATGAAAAAGTAGAAAATCTTCATAAAGTAATTCCTAATACTAAGAGATTAAAAGACAAACCTAAAACTAAAAGTCACTTACACGAAGAAGAAAAAGTTGATCAGACCATTCAACAAACTAAAAGAGCTACATTCTCTTCTGTAAGACTAAAAGAAGATAAAGGTATTAATTCAATAACTCCAAAAGATGTTCTAGAAAGTATAAACACAAATGACCAAACAACTCCTAAACCTATTACACTAAGTATTACTCCACATGACTCAAGAGATTATAGAATTAAAAGTACAACAACAGCATGGAGTAATACTAATAGAAATCAATTAAGAAAGTCAATGAGTTTATGCACGACTCAAATTACAAGTAACACATTAGAAGCTATGAGGTCAAATGTAAAAATGTTTAACGATATGGTTATTGAAGTAGAAAATACATACCAAAAAATAAGTCAAGCAAGAGATAGGATATTTGAAATTGTTAAATATCAACAACAAACAATAAAATGTAATGACTTTATTAAGAACTATTCTGACATTTTAACTTCAATTCAACAAAGTACTAGTCATATGTTAACTAATGAAACAGGAGATTTAGAGTCATTAAAAGAATTCACAGTTTATATGTCTGATTTATATATTGTTGGTTTTCAACAATTTAAAAATCAAACACAACAATTAAATCGTATGATGAAAGAGGGAAAGAAGTTTCTTGAAGATAGTAAAACATGTATAAAGTCAAAAAATGAATTTGATAAGATACATAAAGAATATCAAAAAATTAATGGAAAACTAAATGATGAAAAAGATGATAAAAAACAAAAAATTATTCAACAAACAAGAGATGATATTATTTCAAAAGGAATTGGAGAAGGAAGAAAAGCTCTAGAAATATTTGACAAAAATTTACAGAAGTATTATGAAATACTACAAAATAGTGGAAAACATATTTATGAAACTATTCAAAATGGAATGAAAGAAGTTCATTCAAAAATAGAGAATTATGAAGATAAGATAGATTCTTGGAAAGCACTTGATTTTTATAATGAAGAATTTGAAGAGGGTGAAATTAAACCATGGATGAAATCACCTGAAATTAAAAGAATTATAACAAATGAATTTATGTATGTTAATACTCTAACCTTACTTATTGATAGATATTATATTGATATATCTAATAATCCAGTAATAGTACAATGTGGTATATCATTACAAGACATGGATACTATTTTCACAGACATTGTTCCACTAATTCATTGTCATAAAAATATATTAATGAAATTAAAAGAATCTAATCCAAAAGAATTTTTGGATTGTTACTCTGCTTATTTTGGTCAATTATATCAACAATACCATAACTATCTCAAACATTATCAGAACAGTTTTATTGTATTAAATAAGTTTATGTCAATTAAACGATTTAAAGAATGTGTTGATAATATTGATTTAATTGAAGGATTTGAAATGAAAGAATTAATCACAGCACCATTTAATTATATCACAGATTTCTTAGAAAATTTAGAAAGAGTAACAACTGTTGATAAGGAAGTAATTAATACTTTAAAGTATGTCTTTGAAAAGTTAGCTAAAGAAAAAGAAATAGTAAAAAAACAAATTATTGCAACAAGTTACATTATTAAATTGAACAATTTTAAAGGAAATATTAACCAAGAAAGAGAATACTTTGGCAAAGTAGTTATTTCTTCGGGCAAATTGAATGGAACAATGTTTTTCTTTAGCGATTATCTTATCTTTGCTAAGTCAGAGAAAGAAGGGTATAGTGTCATTGAAATGTTTGAAACATCTAATTTAGAAAGGCTTAGAGTTGTTGATAGAAAGACAATAGAAATTGGATGTAAAGGAGAAAATACAACAGAAAATATTAAAGGTATTCAATTTAGTATGAAGGAAGAAACAGTAAAAGATTTTATGGATTGTTTAAATAAAGTACAAAATAAATTAACTTCGAATGATATTTTTGGTAAAGATATTACAACAGCTACAATTGCTAGAAATGAACAACAATGGTTATTTCCTAAAATTTTACATGAAATATTTGATCAATGTGAAAAAGATGCACCAGAACAAGAAGGAGTATTAAGACTTTCAGCAAATGTTGTTCAAATGGAAAAAGATATGAAAAAAATTAATCGAAAAGAAGAAATTGACGTATCTAAATTAAATGTTCATGAGATGATTAATATACTTAAGAGATATTGTAATTCAATTCCGAATAAATTACCAAATGAATTACAAACAATAGTACTTGATGAATGTGCTTGTGAAAAAATTAAAAAAATATTAAGAGAAATGAATAATGATGGGTATTTGGCATTTATAGAACGATTATTTAGATTACTTCATCTTATTGAAATGAAAAAAGAAATTAATTTAATGGGATCAGATAACTTAGCTAAAGTTATTTCACCGAATATATATATTGATGAAGGAATTATATTTGACATCGAAAAATTAACAAGAACTGTAAGATTTATGATTGAAAATTATGAAGAAATATTTAGTCAAATTAGAAACGAAATGACAGAACGTATTCGTAAAGGAAATGAGTTATCCAAACAAATGGAAGCTTTAGAAAATCAAATGAATATGACAAAATATAATGAAGAATTATCAAGTTCATATTTAAAAGGTAAAAAAGGAGTTTCAACAAAAGGAATTACTCTTAAAGATGTTTTAATGCAAAGTGAAGTTGAACTATATGAAAACAAAAAGAATATAAAACGATGGTTGGTAATTTGTAGGACAGAATTAATATTTAAGAAGAATATGGAAGACTTTGAGTCACTTATCCAATTACCATTAATTGGATTAACAATAAACATAAATGAAAAGATACAATTAAAAAATGGGTCTCGTTCTGTCACATTAGTTAATTTTGAAAATAAACCATACTTTGAATTGTTAAAAAAACTAATTCTTAATTGAACTGTTTGAATACTTCATAATAAAACAAAACATTATTCTTCTTTTATTATTTTATGTTATATAAATAAAATAAAATATAAGCATCATTAAAAAAATGTTTATCTAATAATTTCAATGAACGCTGCTGAGTTAAAAGAACAAATTAAAAAAGAAGAACATTTTGAAAAAGAAATGAGAAAAAATATAACTAAATTAGCAGGTTTACAAGGAGATCTAGATTCGTTATTGATAGAAACGACTAAATATAAAAATAAATTATTAGAAGAGGAAAAAATTGAAGCAAGTAAAGATAAATAAAAAAATTAAATTATTTTTGTTTAGGTCTTAACATATTTAAGAATTTAGTACTATTCAAAACATCTGTACCTCCAATTAATATCTTTGGTGGAACTAACCCTTGATCTGAATAATTTTTTTTGATTTCTTGAATAGCAACATTTTCTTCAAATGTAATACCACCAACAATATAGATAATCAAATTTTGATTAATTTTATGAATATCTCCAAATCCAGGAAAACATTTTTTAAGATCTTCCTTATTATATAAAATATTTCTAGCAATACTTTCTAATAATGGTCTGTGTTGGGTATATACATTCTCTACTCCCCCACTTCCTTTAACTATTTTTTTAACAAACTTTTTTAATCCAGTTTCATCAGGAAATACTTTTAATGGTGGGTTCTGTCCATAAGCAATAATTGATTTAATCAATTGAGAGTCTTCTAATTTAAATTTTTGTAGTTGTAGCATTGATCTAACATCTTCAGCTTTTTGAGGGAATCGATAAGCAAATAAAACAGCTTCTTTTAATCTATCATTATATGGAATTGTGTTATCATTAATGATATTACTTAACTCAGCTAATGAAGAACTTAATGCATTATTAACTACTAATGCTTGTTCAAACTCACTCAATTGTAAACCTTTTTTTTGTTTGTTAATAGCTAATGCTGCACTAAGAATTGACGTATGTTTAGTAAGACTTTCTTTTTCTTTAACTAACTCAGGAATAGCATCAATTGCCTTTTGCATTTCATCCATAGTGTCAAGTTTTAATTTTTCTTCTTTACTTGAATTAAACTGATTTAATCGAGTTTGAATTTCATCAGTTACTTCAACAAACATTCTTTGATGCATTTGTCTATAAAAAGGATCATTTGGAAAGGCAAACTCAACTTTTCCTGTTGGTAGTTCTACTAAATTACTATTTATTCCTAAAAATTCATGAATCATTGCTTGATATGTCCATTGTATCAATAATGGAGTTGCACAATCAAATGACCGATGAAGAATTAATAAAGTTGTTGACGTTGGTTGTATAGGAATTAATCCATCTTGAACAGTCAAAGAAGACTGAATACGTTGACTAATTTTATATGCAATGTTCTGAGGTAATGTAGATCCATTGGTTTGATATCGACTAAATAAATGAGAGTTTGTTCTTTTAAGTCTTTTTGAGAAAAAAAACAAACATCACTGGATTTTCTTTTTGAGAAATGAGAATTGACATCAATGCTTCAACAGATCGTTCTACTGTAATTTCATCAGACTCACTCCCTTTAAAACATAATGAAAAAAGATTTGAAGTTATTGAACAACAGTCCATATAAAGCTCTTGAACGCTTTGAACGATTTCGTGAACATCTGCCTCAGCTAATGTTTCAATAATACTTTCATTAATTGGAGATGTAAAAACTAGATAATTAGTATTAATTAATAAAAGAATAACAAACAAACATATATAGTATTGTTTATATTTTGGTACTTTTAATTCCTCAACTAAACGATCAATAATAAATTTAGAAGGGTGCAATACACAAATAGCAGTTGCATAGTATAGTGGTTCTCTTGTTTTGTCTGCAATATTTGTAATAATATAAATTTCTTTTTGGGTAACATCCATCATAGAATATAAATGACTGACGATAGAAGTTGTGATACTATCTAATACAAGTGCTTTTAATCCAGTGTAATATGTTAGTGCATGATTAAGATATTCTTGTTGAGTTTTCAAAATATCATAGTCCATATTTCTTCGTTTAAACCTTTTTTAAGTTCTTTTAATATTTTTTTGGTTTTCTTTATATCTACTTTTTGTTTTTTATAGAAAAACATCAAAAATTATAAATAACAAAAATATAAAATAGAATGATACATAAAAAAGTTATATTATTTTGACAAAGAGCTGAGATGTTTTGTTTTCAAAGAGTCTCTGTAAGAAAAATAATCTGAGAAATTAACAGATTGATAAGTAAATATCTCAAAATTACACTCAATCCCTTTAGCCCATTTAGGGATTGTAAACCTTTCAGATTTTGATGTTTTAGTAGAAAGTTTATCCATTTCAATTTCATGTGGTATATTTATTGGATTTTCCTTTAGTTGATGTAATGTACTTTTTTGTTTCATTAATATGTTTGTATTTATCTCAATTCTATTTAAAGTTTCACATAATACATCTTTACGTAATAAGTCCCAATCCTTAGATACAAATTGTCTGTATTGTCTAACAACATTTGAAAATTTATCTAACATTGTTTTATTCTCTTCAACTAAGATATTAGTTTCAATGTTACCCATGAGAGTATACACTACAGAATATATTTTTCTTTCTTCAAAAATAGGAATAAAATCTTCTAATTTATTTCTTTCTAAAAATTGCATAATAAAGAAGTCATTATGAATAGGTATTGATGGAATTTTTTTATTTACTTTCATTACTGTAGTAATTACCATAGAGATATTTATTTTTCCATGTTTATATTTATTAATTTGATTATTAAGTTTCTTAAACCAAGGATTTGTACTTTCTAAAAGTTTTAATATTTTTACCTTATTTAATGATGTTGGTTTTAATCTTGAAAAGCTATGAACACATACCTCTACACGATCTTTCCATTCATGGTCCTCATACCCAATCTTCCTTAATTGATTTAAGGATGTAAAATAACTGTCTCTCTTTGGAATCATCATTAAAACTCTGAAATAAACTACATTTTGAACTGAATTGAAGAATTTAGGAAAATGATAATCAACTCCTAATGGAATAGTATCTAATGGATAAAACAAAATAATACCAGAACTCTCTAATGATAATTTCTCTTTCTTTCTTTCTGCTAAAACTGTAGCATATTGTAATGCTGGTCCACACCCATGTTCATACCCAAATAATAATATTCTATCTTCTCTGTATCCTCTTTTATTTATTCTTTTTAAAACTGCATCTACCATAAGAACTAAATCTATATCTTTTTTATTTTTATTTAATCCATATCCTGGATAATCAAATGAAATACATCTTGCCTTAAATATCTTTGTTACCATTTTCATTTCTTCTTCTATTTCTTTAATATCTTTTTCTGCACTATGAAAAACAAAAAATGTAAAGTTATAAGGATTTCTAATTGTTTATAAGTACTTCTTATATCATTAAATTAACCAGTAAAAGTATTTGAACAAACTCTTTACTTAAAATAAAACGTACTGGTATTGGTTCAAATCCTTCAATTGGGACCATAATAAGTCCATGAAGGTTTTCATCATATGTGCCTTCTTTAGGAGTGTGTTCCAATATATATTCATATTGTTTATTCATAATTGATTATACTAAATAGTTATTTTGTAGTTTATAAAAAATTTTATTAAAAAAGTACCTTCTAATAAGAGACAATGAATCTTCATTTTTGTTTGATTAAACTAATTTTAGGATTATTTTTCTATTCTTATTTCGTTACAAATCAATTTTGATACTTTTTTCTTAAAAATATTAAAAAGCAAAATATTTTTCAATGAATTATATTTTGTTAGAGTTTCAATCATCTCTCTTTATTTTAAATTAATATATAATGATTAAGTTCTTTTAATTCTTGTAACTAACAAAAGCGTTCTTTTAAGAATTTGTAATAAAAAAATGAAAATAAAAACAGGTTTAGTTCATTTTTCTTTGTTCTAGTTCATTGGTATTAGTACAAATTTTTAATAGTTTTCTTGATATGAAAAATTCATGACATAAGCATTGCTGAGCATTGAGTCTTTTTTTTTGATCCATTTCTAATAAACCATTAACCAAATCTTGGAATTCAGGAGAGCACTTCTTAAATTCTACACAATCATCTCGTTTGCCAGAAATTACTCTTTTCATAAAATCACTCCATTTACAATTTAATTTATCAAAAGTAACTAATTGTTCAAAAGGATGTTTTCCTGTTGCTAAAAAATACATCATAATTCCTGCTGCCCACATATCAACTTTTGTTCCATTATAGTCTCCATCTTTAAATAATTCAGGAGCAAAATATGTTGTAGTTCCAATATGTGTTTTTGCTGCTTGTGTTTGGTCTATTATTCTACCAAATCCAAAATCGGCTAACTTAACTTTCAAATTGACTCCACAAAGCATTACATTCTCTAACTTTAAATCTCTATGAATAATATTATTTTCATGAAGATATTTTAATGCACTAAATATTTGATACATAATAGTCTTAATCTTTGTTTCACTCATTCTTTTTTCTTTCTTTAATGCATCAAGTAATTCACCCCCACGTACATATTCCATGATAATATAGAGGTACTGGTTTGTTTTAAATACCCCTTTCATCTTGACAATGTTTTCATGATTAGTTTTTCTAAGTACCTCACTTTCTCTTCTACCAGACTCTTCAGCTGACCCTTTTGTTCTTGTTATTTCTTTCATTACATACTCTTCTTGTGTTTCTTTTTCAATGACTCTTCTTACAATTCCAAATGTCCCTTCTCCAATATATCCTTTGACTTCGTAAAGTTCAAAAGGTCCTCCTTCTTCAATTTCTTTTTGTTTAAACTGGTTGTCAATAAACACATATGAAATATGCTCTTTTAGTCCTGGGTCAAGAAGTGTTAATGTATCAAAACAATGTATTTCGTCTTGAACTCCTTTTCCAAGATATTTTCTATTGATAAATGTCCCATTAATTGAATTGTCTGTAATGAAACAATGAGAAGAATTTTCATTTGGTGTTGTAACTCTTGTTATTATACAGTGTTTGTGACTAATTGATTTTTCTTTTGATAGACAACAAAATTTATTTGAACGACCAATTATTGTTTCATTCTCTATGAGTAATAAAGATGGAACTCGCCCCAATGAACAAAGCATTCCCCACTTTTTATTCATAAATAACTGCAGATATGAATAATTTTTGGTAAAAGCCTAGGGTTTCTTCTTTTTTTTCTTCAGAGTAATTTTGCTTATGAAAATAAAGGATGTCACTTGTTTGTGGTAACATAGATAAACTCAAAGAGGTAGATCCTTCTTTAAAAACTATCCAATTCAAGTTTGTGTTATTAAAAAAGATTTAATGGAAATACAAAGAATCCTGAGAAACCTCTTACTTACAAAGTAAAAGAAGATATTCAATATTTATCAAGTCTAATTCTTATTGAAGATAATTCTTTTGAAATGAAAAGTCTTAAATATTTATCAGGAAATTATATTAAAAATTTTTTACATGAAATTGAGACTATGGATTTTGTCTCATTGTAAAAGAATTCAATAATTTTAGAGTTACTACATGAACCATTTTGGTTTTTTACAAAATGTAAATTCAAAAATACATATATTCACAGGTGTTGAAACAGGAACTTTAGTATGTCTACCAGGGATTATGGATTTGACATAATACTTCAACCAATAAATTCATCAAATACTTATATAGAAATGAGTTATGAACAAAGGCTAACAACTTCTTTCAGGGTAAAACGTATTGAGAGTAAGGTAATTTCTTAATAAATGTTAATTAGTAAACGAATACTAAATTATTAACTATTTTTATTTATAAATGATTAAAAAAATTTTTATAAAACCCAATACAACTCTTTCAAATGGATTAGAAACTTCTATTAAGTTTGAATTTTTTAATAACTCTTGATTTTCTGGGTTGTTCTTCATTCTTTTACAAATCTAAAGAACTTCAAAAAATTAGTATGAGTCTTATTCTACTCATTTCATTGATATTTATTAATAGCTCATTAGCTACTCCATGCAATGAATTAGAAATCAATAAAGTGTACACAGTAGAACAAGCATTTGAATGTATTGAATCAGTTAAAGTGAATAGAACAGTTACTGAAGCAATCAAAAAAGATATTACTGCTATTTTTGAGACATATGTTTATAAAGATATTTTACTTTCACCACCAGCTATTAAAGGAAAAGTTGATTATTATCAAAAAGTAGATATAGACAAATTGTTAAAAGAATTAGATACTACAGAGACTTCTATGTATTCTTTTTATCAAAAAATTGAAAATATCTTTTTTGCTACTCATGACCTTCATTTAACTTTTAGAATTAGTTCTAATGAAGAGTTTAAATATTATTTCGATAGTTTTTATGCTGTTTTACCATTTTCTATTGATATTATTAATGAAGGAAAAGATGTTATTTTAATTCCATATGACATTCTTACTCATTATGGTGTAAATCTTCCACAAGAAATTATTGATAATAGTCAAGTCCCAGTTCAAAGTATTAATAAAATGAAACCACTTGATTGGATTCGTAAATATGCAGAAGAACATACTTTCCTTAAATCAAGTCATGGTAGATTTACTTATGCTATTGAATCTATGTCTAATCAAAAACTTACTTCAAGTCCATTTGAAAAAAGTTTCTTATCAGAGTCCATTGATATTGTATATTCAAATGGACAAACAGTATCAACAGGATATTCAATGTTATATAAACCATTAATTTCATTAAATAAAAAACAACAAGAAAAGATTAAAGCTAAAGAAGAAGGCAAAAATATGAAACCAATTAGTTTAAATGATTTTATTGATTTAAAACAAGATTCAAATAATTTTGACTATGAGTCATTAGATAAAAATATTGCTTGTAAAACATTTAAAGAAGATGGAAAACAAACAATTAATATTTTTGTCTTAAAAACTTTTTATCCAGAAACAGAAGTTGATAACTTCTTTGAAACATTTGATAAATGTATTGCTCAATTTGATGAAAATGATGATCCAGTTGCTATGATTTTACCAATGAATGGTGGAGGATATGGAGATTTAGAAAGTAATATTGAGAATTTACTTGCACCTTATGAAGATACTGCATTAATTGGAAGTGTTAGAATATCACCAGGAGCTGAAAATTGTATTAAACATGAATATGGTAGTGGAATGTATGACCCAATAAATTGCACAGCAAGATATAATATAACTGGAAATCTTTCAATTCCACTTGGAGAATTTTATACAAAACCAGTTCCTGTAGTATATGGAAATAATGTTACACATATAAAATCACAAGTATCTCTTCTTGTTCCAGAAACAATGCTTGCTTCAAGATTTACTAAACACCCAAGAAATCCAAATCAAATTATTCTATTTACTGATGGATTTTGTTATTCAGCTTGTGCGTTATTAACAAAAGGAATGTGGGAAAGAGGAAGTGCTATTATTGTTGGGTATGAAGGTGATCCAGAAGGTGATATTGAATGGTTTGATGCGGGACAATCACCAACAGCTGTTATTGGAATGGATGAAATGTTCTTACCTGAAGGAGATGATTTAGCAAGATATGGAGGTTTTATGAGAACTAGTTTTTATGAATATTTCGAATGGAATCTTGATTATAACAAAGAAAGTAATCCAAGAGAATTTACTCTTTCACCAATTGATGAACGAGTTCAAATTTACAAATATACAGAAGATAAGTTAGAAGAGTTTGTAAAAGAAGCAAGAAAGATCTTTGAAAAATATGAAAATGGATGTAATCCTAAAAATAAAATGCTTACTAAATATAGTTCTGAGTGTGACAATCAAATAACTGTCGAACATGGTCATGGAGGATTTATTTGTGGTGATGATGGAAAATGGTCTAATAAATGTAAAGTTGCATATTGTGATCATGGATATAAATGGGATGAATACAATCAAAGATGTATTGATGATGCATGTTATAAGACAACAGACGATGATAATACTAATAAAAAAGAATGGATTATTATAATAGTATTTATAATTGCAGTAATAGTAATAGGAATAATAATAATAGGAATAATATTTGTAGGAGTTTATTTGAGTAAAAGAAAAGAGAAAGGATATACTCCAATTACGAACTAATTAAAAGGCAGTAGTGGTTTTTTCTCATTCATTTATTTTTAGTATTTTTTAAAGAAATTAAAAGAAAGAATTTTGAGGTTATTTTCAATTATTTTTGTTTGTACATCTCCTTTTTTCATAACTAACTAACTAACAAAGTTTGAATACAAAAAAATTCATTTATTATTCAGTTATTATACAAAGAGGAATCATATTTTGTGTTATTTAATCAAATTGATGAACAAATGAGTTCAACCGAGGATCATTTTTTGAGATAATAATCGATGCGTTATTTGTTGTGAAAATTGAATTGATATATTGATTAACTTCCTTTCCTACAGTTTCAATTCTTTCTTTGTTAAATAACACTTTACCATTTCTTATAATAAAATGGATTGTTTCACCAAGAGCATCTTTATCACTTGGCTCTTTC
>NW_001854581.1:13951-19881 GCF_000209125.1 Entamoeba dispar SAW760
TTGGCTCTTTCTTTTTCCGATGTTTTCTTGGAGAAGGAGCTTTTGATAAGAGTACATAACCGAATTCACTAAGTAAGTCACAAAGAATATTTAATGAAAGGATAAATCGATAATTTTCACTTCTTCTTGTTGCTGTTTTAGGAACTACTCCTATTGATACTTCATAGTTCATCCGTTGTTTAACAAGTGTTTGAATTAATTTTGAGAATGAAATACTATCTTCATTTGAAAATATTAATGATTCAATAGGAAGAAATTGCATCGTTACTAATGCTTTTTTAGCTGGTTTGTGAATTTGAATATCACAAAATTCATTTAAACAAGCAAGAAAGATAGCTTCTTGGCATGTTTGATAGTTTCGCCATTTGATAAACTTCTCTTTTGAAGAGAGTTTTCCGTGGCCATGGCTCATGGAGGTGATAAATCTGAAAAAGCTGTAAAGAATAGATATAATTGCCACGGTTAGAGATTCAAAACGATTGTTTAAATTCGATCTTTGCATTCTTTTTTTTTCCTCTCTTTTTAAATAATTTTAAAGAGAAACTAAAATAGTTTTTATTTTTTTTTCTAGATGTCTTAAAAACTGAACATCATTATCTGTTATTGCAAATGTATATTTTATGGATTCACTAAAAATTCACTAATTTTTCATTGTCATTTCAAAAAAAGAAAAAGTAACTTTCTTCAGAGAATCTTAACTTAAAAGTTGTCCGAATGGAGATTAGTCACAGTTCATATCTTAAAACCAAAATTTAAAATAACCAATTATCAATCAATATAATTTAAAAATGGATGATTTAATGCATTAGTACAAGTTATTCTCTTTTCAGGATTAAGGCATAACAGTTGAGTACAAAAGTCTAAAAATTGAGGATGTCTTGAATGATCAATAAGTCTCTATTTAATGAGTTAATTACAAACAGAAAAATAATTTAAAATAACAAACATGAAGTGGTGATGGATCAAAATTATGAGGTGTTTCACAAATGACATAACCTGATTTAGAAAAGTAATGACTGTCATGAGACAATATTTGTGGAAACTTTCCTAATACCATTTCCATTTTTAATAATTGTTCTCTTTCACTTTTTCCTGTAAAAATTTGATAGCCAACATACATCTCTAATAATGTACAACCAACACTCCAAAGATCAGTTGCATATGACCAACCATCTTGAAGTAACATTTCAGGTGAACAATATGGACGAGTTCCAACAGTACTAAAATGCAATCTATTTTCAGAGAAAGTAGCCAACCCAAAATCTATCACTTTTATTTCATCATGTATTGGAACTCTTGTATGTTGGTACTAAAAAAAATAATTATTTTTGTTTTGTTTAAAAAAAGTATTTTTAAACAAACTTTTACAATATCAGGATTTGCACAAGTGTCGTCAGTAATTGTTACAACTTCATAATTATCTTTTTTTAACATTATATTTTCTGGTTTTATGTCACAATGAATAATTCCTCTAGAATGAAGGTATGAAAGAAATTGAACTGTTTGACGAGCTACACTTCTAATAAAACTCAAAGAATAAGGTATTTCTCTATTATCATAAAGAAAATCATATAAATTAATTCCACTAAGTTCTATTACCATATAATCTCTTTTATTAAATGTAAATGAATCAAGATATTTTATTGCAATACTATAATATCAATATTTTATTTATTATGTATTATTATATTAATATAAAATAAAGTGGATTGAAGTAAATATTAATATTTTATTAAAGCATTAATAACTGAGATAATTGTAATACATATTTCTTCATCAAAAAAATTATTAGAAATTAATTATTTTAACTAGTATTTTAAAGAGAATGTTCATTTTATTTGGACATTTCTCTTCTTAATATTAACACAAGAAGCTAATAAGATAATCCAATAAATTGATGATTCAATTAATGCTAATAAAATTGGCTAGTGGTTCTGGTTCAATCAATGAGTATTACAAGCAATTAGTAAGTTATTCTAAATAGATTTCTTTTTTTTTAAAAAAAAAATAAAGAGTAATAAATGGTTTCTATACAATAGAAAGTATTATCAACCCACAGTTTAATAATAATAAAAGTAAAATGAAACAAACTTTGCTCTTGGATCTGTGGCAGAAGCAAGAATTTTCATTATTTCTATTTCTCTTCGGTCATCAAATCCTTTATCTGAAATCATTTTAAGTGCAACTTGACAATTCCTCAATTGGTCATAACACTTCATAACTTTAGAAAATCCTCCCCTACCTAAATATTCATTAACAATATAACGATTATTAATACAGTTGTTTTTTTCTGCTATTTCTCTGTAATACATTTTTTTTTCGTTTTTACTTTTTAATACAAAAAATTTTGAGTTCCTTTTATTTTATTATTTTTTTATTATTAGTTTTATCTATTTATTTATTAAAACTTATAATTCAACTTATTGAAGAAAAAAACTTAATAAAACTAAAAAATAATAAAAAAGAATAACAAAAAATGAGAGTTTTAATCCAATTATTATGTTGGATTGTCTCATTTGTATTACCAAGTTGGGTCGAATTAAAATGGTCAAATGAGGGTATATGTTTTTTATTTAAGTCAAATAAAATAATTTCTTCTATTCAAATTAAAGATATTAGTATCTATATTTCGAATAAAATGATGATTATTGAAATTATTAATATTAAAGGATGGAGCAATTTTAATAACATTAAAGAGTTAATTCAATTTATTCGACATCAAAAAAGAAAAGAAAAAACTAAGAAATGGTGGAACTTAATGATAGATAAGGTTACTAATTTGTTTATTCAATTTATTATTAAGTATCAAATTATTAAAGAAATTTATTGTTCATTAGATCAAATTAATTTAAATATAAATAAAATAAGTTTTCATGAAAAACACTGTAATATTACATTTGATATTTTTAATATAAAAGGAATTGTTCAACATCAAAGTGTTAAATGTTATTATCAAAATGTTGAATTATTTATTCAAGGAAAAGATATTAAATATGAAATTGAAAATAATTTATATATTATAATAATGGATAAAGCAAGTGTATTAATGAATAGATCAAAAATTGATTTTTGTTCAATTAAATTTCTTTATAATTCTTCTCTTCACATTTATCTTCAAAAAATTGATTTACACTCACAAGATTTATTAATTCCAATAGAAAATAGTATTTTATTAAAAAATAATACAAATGAAGAAGTTTGTATTATAGATTTTTATAACAATATTATTCTTTTAAAAATATTACAATTAGAAATAAAAAGTATTATTTCATCTTTTATTAATATTATTATTGATTTTATTCCAATAAAAGTTTTTAAAAATGAATTTACTCATAATATTTCAACAAAAGTTATGGGTTTTATTAATTCAATTATATTAAAATTAAAAATATGTTCAATATCTAAAGTTGAATATGAATTTGAAATGTATAAAATTTTATTTAATGAAAAAAAGTCTGACTTAAATATCAATTCATTAATTAATTCATGTTCTCTTTCATTTGTAATTAAATCAAATAAAATAGAATTAATCAAATTAAATCAAATAGAATTAAATATAACTAATAATATTATCATTCATTGTAATATAAATACAATTAATTTAATGATTAATAGTTATACGTTATATCAAATAGCTTATAGTTATCTAGAATTTACAAATAATATTTATTTTATGTTATCTAAAGAATATCAATCTAAATATAATTCATTTAATAATAAATCAAAAGAAAATATTAAAGAGTTTCTTATTCCATATAATTATTCAACACAAATAAATTCACTTCCATTAAAGAAAAACGGTATATTATTTTTTTATAATAACTCTTTATGGATTAAGATTAAAACATTTTTAAAACATTTAAATCTAGAATTTATAAAAACTACAATAATATTAACTGATTGGAATACATCTAATAAAAGAGAATCAAATATTTATGATATTATAATTGTTTTTCATCATTTTAAAGAAACTGTAAAAGAAATAACAATAGATTCTTTTAAAGTTAATTATCAAAATAAAAATATTACATTAAGAAATATAGTAATAACTCTTATACCTTTATATATAATAATAGAATCAATATTTATATCTATTCCACCTCAATTATTTGATTCTTTATTACAGAAATTAAAAAATATACTTTCATATTTTCTTCAAGAAACTTATACATTTAAAAATCTATCTTCTATTCCAATGAAAATTCTTCAAAATGATCATTGTATTGATTTTAAACCTAATAGTATAATTAAATTAAATAAAGTCAATGAAATTTCATTTATTATTTATACTCAAAAATATACATTCTTTTTTCCACCATTTAATCCATATTATCATTTTAAAGATATTCCATTACATTTCTATTATTCTTTTCATACACTTATTTTATATTCATCTTCAATTATTCAAAATTTATTAACAGTACCATTAACACTATCATTTTCTTCTATTTCTTTTACATTACAACCAAATCAAACTATTGGACTTGATGACATTTTATTAAATCAATCACTATCATTTCAATACGATGTTTCATCATTTAAATTCCTTCTTCCTTGTTTACGATCAATAACTTCATCATATCATGATATTGCTCATTCTTTACAAATTGTTAATTCTAATGAACCAATTCCTCTATTATTAATTAAATCAATGAAAACAATAAAAAATGCACTTCCTTATCCTATTATTCTTAAATCAATAAATGAAACACCAATAAATATTGTTATTAAACCAAAAACTGATTTTACATTATTTCCACATTCTGGATTTATTTATACACTTTCTGTTAATATAAATGAAGTTGAAATCACAAATATATCAATGACAAAAGATGAATATATTCAAGTTAATGATACTGTTATTCATCTTTTAAAACATGCAAATTGTATTTGTTTTTATTGTAATTTTGTATTAAGTAATTATAGTGGGTTATGGTTAAATTATTATCCACATAAGAATTATTTATTTAATACACCAAATATTAGATTTTTGAGAGAAATTATAATTAATGATATTAGTGATATTTATATTGGAATAGATAATGAATCATATGAAAAATTAGATCAACAAATTAAGTTAGTGTCTAATAATTATGAATATTTCTTTTCTACATCAATTACAACATGGTTTGAAGATAATGAACTAAGTATTAAAACAAAAGAAATTATGATTAATTCATCATATCAAATACGTAATTCTAGTGAGATGGTATTAACTGTATGGTCTAATAATTATCAAGAATATATTAATATTAATGAAACAATTGTTATTCAAAAACTTGAACATACTCAACCAAAAATTTTAAAATTTGGTATTCTTGGAGGAAAGAATTCAATGGGACTTTGTTGGAGTAGGTCATTTGATATCGATGATATATTTAATTATCCCGCAACAATACCAATTATTGGAAGCACTAAAACAATTCATACTCGAATAGAAAAAGGAGTATTAATAATTGACATAAATGAAGAAAATGAATGGAGTTTTATTAATAACACTAATATTCTTCTTACATGTAAACAAAAGAATAGAAAAGATAAAGAACAAAAATTAAAAATTTATAAGAAAAGTGAAATTAAATTTAACTTAGATAATCCATTTGGAGAACGTATTATTAATATTCAATATTATTATAAAGGAATTATGAATAAATTAGATGAAATATCTCTTGATGAAACAAAACAATATAAACAAATAAAAAATGATTTAATATTTTATATTAAAGTTATGAGAGAACCATCAATCATTATTGTTTCTAATGAAATAATAAATAAAAAAAGTGTTGATTTATTTAAAATAAATACTATCGCAGTAGATTGGGGATTTATTGGACAAATGAAAAATATTTCGATTAAAATTGAGTCATTATCTAAAATAGTTCCCACTTGGTGTAAAGAAAAATTCTATGGAGATGGAAATAGAATTTATA
>NW_001854581.1:19981-41727 GCF_000209125.1 Entamoeba dispar SAW760
TCCAAATGAAAAAGACGAACATTCACAAATTCAATTATTTCCAGTATTTATTGATAAATTTAATATCCATTTTTCTATGACTGATTATTCTCTTCTTTCAAATATCAATCTTTCATTCCCTCATTCTAATTTTCCTGCTTTACCATTAAATAAATTAGTACATTCTCTTTATTCATTCTATAAATCACAAATCCTTCGTCAAACCTTCTCAATTGTAACATCTGTTTTAGTTGACCATTTTCCATTGGAAGTAATCTACCAATGTATCCATGCACTTTTCCCTTCAAACTAAGACTCTACTCATTTACTATTGTGTCTGAATTATTCTAACTCAAAACATTTCATAACCTTTATTTTTACTATTTTTTATGTTCATTGTCACTTCTTTCATTTACTTCTTTTAATTATTATGTCTCTATGAAAAATATAAGTGTTACAAAATTAAATTATACATCAGTTATTTCATTTAGTTCATAATACTTTCTCATTGTTAGAACATTTCTTAATAAATTAATTAATTATTCGTTTTAATTGCAAATTTCCATTACTTGCATAGAAATTATGGCTCTTAAAAACTTTCTTTAATAACAGATAATAAGTCTGTTTATTAATTCCTAAATACGGCAATTAACGCATTACAGATTTGAATAAAATAAGAAAATGTAAACATAGTTTGAGTCATTCTTTTTGAGTAAAAAGAGTTTAACAAAAAAACAAAAGGAAGATAGTTGTCATTTTTAATCAAGTTTTAATTATTGGGAAGATATTATTAAATATTTTTTATGGATTAAACTAAAAAATTATTATATTGACTCAAAGAATAATAATTAGATATTGAGATAAATGTTAAAAATTATTATATTCCTATTAATTATTTCAATTATAGAAGTGTTATAATAATTAGATGAATTTAAATATGTCTTAATTTAAATTATTCTTTGAATTTTTAATATTCTATAATTATTCATTAGTATTATGTTATTAATAAAATTTCTATATTTCTTAGAGAATGATTAAACCATGAATAACAACTTATTAGGTACCGTTGTTTATTTCTTTAATTGTATAATTGTATCTTAACATATTAGAATGTAGATGAAGACAAACAATACACCTAAATTATTGTTGTTGTTGAAGTAGACTCTTTAATTGACTATTTCGTTCTTCTTCTTTTTCTAATTGAGTTCTAAGAGAATTGAATTTATCGTTAAGTGCTTTAAATTTTTTCTCAGAAAAGAAGACAGAGTATTGAAGGGCACTTTTATAAATATCTTTTAATTGTTCGTCGGTGTATTCTTCATCATTAAAACCAGAAGAATTTATCAAACCTACCATCTCCTTTCCTTTTTGAATTTGGTCTTCATTTAAATAAGTAAAATTATCATTGAATTCTTGATTAGACATGATGAATGAAGAAAAACAGATTTAGGGTTGTAAAAAACTTTTTCAGTTCATAATAAATGGTAGAAGAACAAGAATATGATATTGAAATAAATGGACATCAAGATTTTGATTTAGTCACTAGTGTTAATTTTAAAGAAGAAGATTATGAATTAGATGAATATGTTGATATTTTAATGTCTGCATATGAATATCATGTCATGGATTCAATAAGACGATTTAAAGAAACAGAAAGAGGATTAGAATTAGTTGAACAACGACTAAAAGAGATTCAAAAAGAAAACGAAGAATTAGAAAAGAAAATCATTAATTGAGTTATATGTGAATTTCTACTTGATGAGAAATACCTTCTGAAACAAAATAATAAACTTTATAAAGAGGATCATCTTTCCATGGAATCATTAATAAAACTGGTATATCAGCAAATTTAGTTTTTAAAATCCATGAAGAAGATTCAATGAAAAAAACATTATTTTTTGGTTTTGTGTGAGGTTTAACGAATGAATCTTTTGTTTTGATAATAAATTTATCTATATCAGTATCTTTTACTTGTTCTATACACATAATTAACCCAGATTTATTTAAAGATTGTGGTAATTGCATTTTATATAACTGTAATGAATGTTCTTTCTTTAATTGAATTGTTGTAGTGACTGAGAAATACTCTAAAACTAATGGTTTTGTTTTGTCATAAGAAGTAATATCAACACTAGTTATATAAACACCTTCTTTTATATGAATTCTATCAAAAATAGAAGGAGAAGTAATACATTTAATTTTTGTTGTTTCTTTAGGGTCAAGAAGAAGAAGTTCATCATTTTCGTTTGCTTTTAAACCATTCCCTCTTCCAAACATTAATGCCTTTTGTTTATCTTCAATAGTTAATGGATAATCAACTCCTTTTTTAATTTTATGTACGATAGCAGGTTCATTACCTCCATCATTAATTAAACAAATAACAGCTTCCGGATTATTTGTTTTATACTTAATAAATAAATATTTTTCAAATAAATAATGAACACAAGAAACATCTTCAATAAATATTCTTTTTTGTTCCAAAGCAGTGATATTGAAATTCATTGGCTATGATATTATTTTTATTTAATAATATTCAATAACAAACAAACTTCAAATGTTGTATCAATATTTAATTTTTTAAGTTGGGTTAATCTCTCTAGATCTTTAACGTATTGAGGAGTTTGTTTAATAGTTTCATTTTCCTTTTGAATTTCATTAGATCTTTGAATAACTTGTTTTAATTGAATTTTTAATTGATTAAAATCATCTTCTATTTGTTTTGATGTATTGCAAATTGTATCAACTTTTTTTTGGAGCCAGTCAATTAAATTATTTTTGTTTCCATTGATCAAAACCACAGTGAATGTATTAATATAATAATCTTGGTTTTCATTTTCATATTGTTTTATATTTTTAATATCACTCCTTTGAACTCTTTTAATAAAATGATTTTGGTTATTCATCAATTGTAAAACATCAATAATATCATCATTAGGTAAGACAATCGTATTTTTTCCTATAGTGGAATAGAAAAGAGTTTTACCATCAACCCAAACATCTTCTTTTTGTTCTATTCGAATAATATAGTTCTGATTATTATAAGTGATTGTTTCAAAGTCTTTTATTCCACTCTTAATTTCAATAAACTCTTCTTTTCCATTTTCTTCTACTTTTTTCTTAGTTCCAATAATACTATCTTCAGCAGATATAAATAAAACTTTTTTCTCTGCATTAACTAACTGCTCTATCTTTTGTCTTAATATGATATTTTCATTTTTTAATTTTTCATATTCCCCTGAACTATTTCCTCGTCTTCGAGGGCTTAATCCTCTCATACCAATAGTAAGTCTTGGGGATTGGTTTGAATTATCAAATTGACTAACTGTGTTCCCACATAGAGAGTATGTCATCAACAATCGTTGAAAGGTAGGTAATTTAAGTATGCTATTAATAATATTTTCTTTCATTAAATCATTTAATCCATACTCTTTCAACGTGGAACCAATTTCTACAATGAGTTGTTGCATAAAATAATTAAAAAATTTTGTTCTGTTATTAACGTTTAAAAATCTGAAAAAGGAAAAGGTTAAACCAAACTTTTACATAATGAAATATAAAATGATTAATAATAAGAGATAAAAACGAATAAAATAACAAAAAAAAAGTCAAGATGGAAATCATTTTAAGAGATAATTATTTTCAATCATTTTTCAATAAAACTATAAATATCAAAATTTTCATATTTATTCGAAAATAAGGTTATAAAAGATCTCAATGCCTTTTTAAATGTTTAACTCTTTTTCATTAAAAAAAAAAAGAAGAAAAGAAACTTTTTTTTCTTAAACCATCTTCTCATGAACAACGTAGATACTGATATCATTCTTCAAAGAATGATTAAACTTACTGAACTTTCTCAAGAAGACAGATTCTGGATAAAAAGTTGGAGTACAAAAGTTGATGGACGGAGTCCATCAATAGTACAACAAGCGTATAGTTCACCAGAAAATGAGTTTGTGTTTTGTCATTAAAGAGTAAGAATTTTATTTTAATTGATTTTGTACTAACCAATTTTAGTGCATTTTTTCTAAGAAGCCAAGCAGTCTTATTATTAGAATTGAAATGCCCAGAAGACTTTACTAAAAAGTTGTTATTTCAATCATATAATCCTTTTACTATCAAATATAATCAGTTAGATTTTTCTGATTCTCCAATATTTGAAAATGAAGTAAATTTATTTGGTTTCAATAAAATGGCAATTTGCTATAGAGCAATTAATATTGAAATAGAAAATAAAAATATTTATTTATTATGTAGTATTTATGATCCTCGTTCTTCAATTATGCCTTTTAGAGATGGTGGTCATTTAATTTGGTGTATTGTATTTGAAAAACTTACAAATTCTCAATTTCGTGTTACGTATTTACTTAATTGTGTTGTTATTCCTTGGCTTCATGAAACAAATGTAGGTATTGCCTTACAAAGACAAATGATGTTTTTAACACGTTTTTTCAAAACTTTAGTTGATCTTCCATCAAATATATCTGATGTTCCTGAGTCAATTGCAGTAGAAAGAAATGGTTATGAACTTGTTCTTCCTGGAAGACCATTGAATGGAACTCTTGTCTTGGATAAAGAAAATACACGTATTTCATTGTTGTCAAGAAACAAATCAGAGACATCATATATTCTTCATGGATCATTTGAAATTATTAGTAAAAAAAAGTTTACAAGAGAGTCATTGGTTTCAATGGTTTTTGGTAATAGATGTCATTTTATCAAATCACTTGGAGATGGCTCAACAATAGTTCATAAAGAGCCTCATAATAATATTTCTTCTGATCATCTTAAAATCTCATTATGGATTTATGGATCGATATGTTCTTTAATTCACTTTCATTCAATTCATTCACCAATGTGTCGATTTGCTCATTCACAATTATCTGATCATAAAAGAGTATTTTTCTTTCAAAACGCCTATGTATTTTATTCAAGAGATGAAAATAATACTATTAAAATTCAATATAACTTTGATATTACTGTAAAAGAAGAAACTATGGAAGATACCCAATCATCCCTCAAAGTGTTTATTGAATTCTTAGAAAATATGAAAGAACTTTCTTATGAAACAACTGAAAGTGGAACTTCTTCAGAAAATGAAGAAAAAAAATCATCATCATTAAAGGTTGAATTAGAAAAATATGGACCAGACGAACATTCATTCTTTCCTCAATTACCAATTACTGCATTAAAAAAAATATGTGAATATTTAGATGAAAAAAGTGTTAATTCTCTTAAATTTTGTAATAAACATTTAATGCAATTAATTGGAACAATGATTAAATTTGGAAATGACATATCTTCAAGTGAAGAAAGAAAAGAAATATCTGTGCAAGATGTTTCAAATTCTACAGAAATTGAAGAAAAGATAATAACAGAAACAAATAAAAATGCATGTAATTCTTGTAGATTAGATTATGAAAGGCATAACGCTATTAATACAAATACACAGGATAATGAATTTATCAATAAAACTAATAACACAAATAATATTCAACCAAAAATTTATGAAGGACATACAAATATAATTAGAAGTGTAGATATTCATAGTTGTAGTAAAGCTATAGTCACCGGGTCTTCTGATAGAAAAGTTAGACTTTGGAAATATAATTCAAAAGAAAATGCACAAGTATTCATTGGTCCAAATTCAAGTTTAGTTACTACAAAGTTTGTAGATGATTATATTGTGGTTGCATATAAGTGTGGAACAGTTAAATATATTCATCAAACAAATCCAAAAAGTAGTCTTGTGTTTGATGTTCCAGATGGAAAAATGGAAGGGTTCTATCCATTAAAAAGAACACGATTTTTAACTTGGAATGAAAGAGTTCAAATAGTAACTTATGAAGACTTTAAAAGAAATATCGAATTTACATATGATGGACACGTAAGAAAGATAAGTGTATCCAGACCATTAAATGATTGGTGTTTTATTAGTGGATCAGCAGATAGAACAGTTCATTTATGGGATATTAGATCATCATCTCCCATGGTAACAAAATATAGACCACACAAATCAGGAATTACTTTATTAGAAACGTTAAATGACTCTCAGTTTGCTACTGTTGGGAATGAAAAAATTATTTGTTTATGGGATTCAAGAAAACTAGATCATTACTTTGCTAGTTCATCAAACAACACATGTGCCCTTGATGTTAGAGATAATTCTATTGTGTGTGGGGTTGATGGAGGATTAGTTCAAATTCTTGATTATAAAGGAGTTTTAAGAAGATCTCTTAGTTGTGGAGATTCTGTTGATATTAGTTCAGTAACAATGAGCAACCATGTACTTGCAGTTGGTAGCAAGAGTGGAAAACTATATGTATTTGATGAAATGTATAATTGAAATTCAATGCTTTTTAAATAACAAAACAAACAAGTACAGTATCTGAAGTAAAATGTAGAATGGAAGTTGGATATTGTTTGAAAGAAACTATAATTATTTTATTATAATTTATACTATAATTTATAATTTTTATCTTATTTTTTATTTCTATTAATAGAATATTATCTTTTTCATATTTATTTATTTTGTTATTTTGAATGATAATGAATTTTATTTCATTTTCATTAAACTCACCATTACTTAATTTTACTCTTTCTCATTTCTATGTTTTTGGTCACTAAATTAATATTGAATTTACTATTTAATTATATTGTATCTAATTTAAATGAAATACCTTCATTTATTTATTCATTAATAAGTTATTTGGATATTGTAATGAATAATTAAATAATATGTTCATTCAAAATGATGAATGATCATTATATAAATGAATTAAATATTGATTTGATTATCATTAATATTTGATATAGCATATTGAACTATATTGAATATTGTTAAAAGAGAATAAGATAAGATAAAACATTATAAATGAAAAATAAATAAAGAAATTGATTTAGATTAATGAATTTAATAAATGAATATGTTATTTCTAAATTATCAATTATTATTTGATTAATAAAAAAATGAATTATTAAATATGAAATAATATATTAACATCATTAATAAATGATTTGATTATCATTTAATTTCATTCTTATTTTACATATTGTATTATTAAAAAAAAATCAGATTATATACATTGAATATTAAATATAAATGAGATTATTAATTATTTATATTGTTTTGTTATCATTTTATAATGACTTTTAGTATAAAATTATTATTTAATGATGATGAAATATGTTTCAATAAGTATAGTGATAAGAATTCAATAAAAATATATTTATCTGAATGAATAGAATCTATAAAACAATCATTATCATCAAAAGTATGATAATTTGTATTTGTGTTTATTGTACTTTTATTTATCATAATATAATGTAATACATTTTAATACATTTGATGATTCATTTATCTCAAAAAAATATAATTTATCTATATATTATATTTCTAAATGAGCAATATTCATAATAATGAATATATTTTGTAAATTAATGTTAAATAAAATTATTCAATATATTATAATAGATGAGTTAATTGTGGTTATGATATAATCAAACAACAATGATAACTTTAAATAACTTTGATATTTCATCATTTATTGTATTTATTATCATAATACCATTATCTATTATTATATCATACAGATATCATCTTATTTAATAACTTGATTTAATATTATTTAATCAATTAAAAAATCATACCAGAATGAATAATATCAATTTGATTAATGAATTATAATCTCATCAATTACTTCAAAATGTAAATCATTCTAATTATGAAATAGATCAAATTCAATTAAATGCCATTGAAATGATGATGTATGATTTAATTGATGTAACTGTCAAAATCATTTGTTATATCTCGTTTCAATGAATAATGAACAAAAAGAAAATAAAGAGAATTAATAATTACTCATATGAAAAATATGTAAAAGTAATGGATTTAAATATTATTCCTACGTTAATTAAATCATCAATTAAACAATATGGTATTGTCAGAGTGTATAATCAGAAAGATATGAGAGTAATTATTAAATTAAAATATGCAACAAGACTAAATAGGAAAAATAAAAGAAGTATTAAATTTCATATTTTCATAAATTAAAACAACCTGAAATACGAACTGTTTTACTTATATTCATAAAATAGAATAAATGAAATTGTAAATGACCAATAAATAATTTATAATACATATCTTCAAATAAATATACAAATCAATATAAAAAGAATAAATGAATAAGAAATAAAGAAAGAATAAATGAATATAATCATTTCTTTTTATTTTTTAAATTGAAAAAAAGACAGTAAAATAATAATAAAGAAAAGAATGAAAACTATATTTTACTTCATTTACTAAAAACAAATTTATATAATTATTATATCATTAATACTTTTATTTACTATACTCACTAACTACACTATTTCCCTATTACATCCTAATTCTAGTACTGTAACTTTATCATTCCTGACAAGCAACTGAACTTTGTAATTAAAAGAAAAGAAAGATTATAATTATATAACCTGAATTTAAAATAAATTTTCATTCTCTTTTTCTTAATTACAAAAAGTTTATCACGTCTCCTAGTTTCTAACTTATTCATAACTCAATTATTTTAATATATTATTTTCTATGTATACTAATAATTATCCATAAATTTATACTATAACAAAACAAACAAGAAGATTCGAGATATTCTATCTAATTATATAACAGTTGATGAGTTATCAAAAATATTTATACGATTCGTTATCCTTTTACTAATAATTGCATCATTTAAATATCAAATTACTAAAATTTTATTTTCATAAAAAAAAATGAATAATAACACTAAATAAAAATAAATTATTTAAATTTATTTTGTTGATAATGAGAATTTTGCATCATAACATGAGATTTCAGCTCCAGTAGGATCAGTAGCAACCATCTTAATTTTATAATTTCCTGAGGCTAACCATTCAATTCCATCAGGAATATCCAATGGTGGAATTGGAATAGAAGCAGTGTATCTACTTACTGGAATTGGGCATGAGCATGGGACTTTATCAAATCCATGGCTTCTAGTAGCATTCAAACATTCATTAGTAACATTAGCAAATAAGTCACAAATACTATTATAAGTACAAGACCCAACATTCTTTGTGCATGGAATAGTAACCCAGAAAAGAACCTCCTTTTGGAAGGTTAAAGCAACACTAGCTTCAGTAATCTCTTTAGTTACTTCAGCATCAAAACTAAGAGTAAATCCACCTTGAATATTAATAGGGTTATCTGGTTGGATAGTCATTTGATGAATTATAAATGTAGGATTCTTTGAACAAGAAGTAAGAGTGAAAGGATACGTTTTAGCTGAAGCAAGAACAGCAAGACCAAGAATCAATGCAAACATAATTACTTACCAATTAGATTTTTTTTTGATCTTTTTATATTATATTTCAAATTAAACCAGGCAATTGCCTATCTTATTTCATAACTTTTTTTTTCTTTTTTCTAATAAATATGACTTTTTTCTAAAATTATCTAATAAAAGAAACGTTTTTTTTTATTTTTAGTTTTTTTCATTTTAAAAATATTAAATATTTTAGTAAAATGATAGTTTCCATAAGTTTCTCATTTTTTTTATAAAAAAAATCAAATTATAAGGGTAGCTCGTTTGAAAAATCGTTTGGAAGAGATTGTGGTTTTCGTTTTTGTTCTCGTGGATTTAAAATGTTATATAGAACAGTTGAACAAAATGGATAAAGAATACCAAAACTAATTCCAAAAGAAAAGAAGGCACAAACACCAATTAAGATACCAAAGTTTATTGATACGATCAGTGAAGTAATCAAACCAATTAATAATAAAACAATAAATACCACATGTTTCACATTCATTGAGACTATCAAATATAATTTTTATTTTATGATTTTTTTTCTATTTTTTTTCTTACAAAGTAAAGAAAAACAAGAGAATGTAAATGATTGAATCTTACAAAAGAGAAAATATCATTAAGATTAAAGTTATTATTATAAACAAGTTAAAATGGGATAAATAAAATGATTTCTGAGAAATAAATATTTTATAATTTGAACACAAAATTGAAGGAAAAAGTAAAGAATAATAGAATTAAAAAAAATGATTATTCATGTATTTCTTACGTGGATTTAAAAAAAAGAAGTTTAAATAAAAGGAGAAATTATCTAAATATAAAAGATATTAAAAAGAAATAATAAAAAAATTAATAAGTTTAGAATAGAAGAAATACCCTGACTGAATAAATGGGCAGAACTGATCTTTGAAGTTGCCACTTTATTAAATGTCAAGCAGTGATAATGAATTTGAAAAAGGTAATGCTGAACACTCTGGAGTATATCCATGCCAATGCTCTGCTTTAAGAAAAGGTGGTTATGTTGTTATTAAAGGAAGACCATGCAAGGTTTTTGAAATGTCAACCTCTAAGACTGGAAAGCACGGACACGCTAAAGTTACCTATGCTGGTTATGATATTTTCACTGGAAAGAGACTTGATGACTCTTGCCCATCAACTCATAACGTTGAAGTCCCAGAAGTAAAGAGAACTGAATATTCCCTTGTTGGCATTAATGATGGATATGCATCACTTCTTCTTGAGAGTGGTGAAACTAGAGACGATCTTAAACTCCCAGAAGGTGAAATGGGACAAAAGATTCAAGCTGATTATGATGATGGAAAAGAACTCATTATTGCTATTCAAACTGCTATGGGTATTGAAGCCATTATCGACTATAAAGAAGCTAAAGATTAATTATACTAACTCTGCTTTTTTGAATATTAGTTTTATTTTAGTTTATATTTTTTATTAAATAAATTAAGTTCTTTACTATTGATTTCAATTCATTTGATTTTTTTTAATTTCTTTAGTAGAATACTTTTAAATGGTTTATTCAAACATCTCATTTCAGTGTGTTAACAAATTGTTCTTTTCAACAAAAATAATTAAAAGAAAAGAACTTTAAAATATAACTTTTCTTATGAAAAAAGAAACAGTTCAAAAGATTTGTAAGAAAACCTGTAAAAAACAAATGAAGAAACCAATGAAAAAAATGATGAAAAGGATGATGAAAAAAATGATGCAACGAATGTTAAGAAAACATTATTTAAAAATGCTTAAAACTTTAAAGTAATTAAATCTTTTCAAGATTAATTCTTATTCAATAAATTTAAATTTGAGTTAATTTTTAATTTAATTAATTAAATTGTTAATTATTTTATTAATTTCACTTTTTATAATGAAATTTTCAAATCATAAAAAACTAAATCTTTTTATTGAAATTAAAACCATAATTCCAATAATTTTCTAAGGAGATTTTATTAATTATTCTTCTCTTTTTAATTAAAAAATTATTCGTTAGAATTAATATTGTCTTCTTCTCTGTGAAGAATTAAAAAAATAAAGGTATAAGGTTATAACAAAAAATTACAATAAATATAGTGTTGTAAATACTTAACTTGTTTTACTAAAAAATTTCAATGTTTTGGTATTGTTTTTTTGGTGGTTATAATAACTAAACACAATTTATCATTTTTTTGAAAAGTTAAAAGATTTTTTTATTTCATTTTAATTTAAAAGAACAACAAATTAGAAAAAAAGAACTGAATAATAATTTTTAAAATTTTAAATATTTTAAGAAATTAATATAATTTTTAAAAATAAAATTATAAATCAAGTAAAAATTGATAAAAGAAACAATCAATAACATTTAATGAATTTCTTGGACATCAATAATAAAGTTATTTTCTAATTCCAGGCTTTGACAAGAGTCATTCGGTGAAAGACTGTATCCATCAAAGATAAATTTAAGATGGTTCAGTGGTTTATTAATTTTATTAGCATATTTTTCAAATAATTTTTCTAATTTATCAATCTAAAAACGATAAGTATTTCACATTTTTTTGAATATTTAATAAAACAAACAGGACTAATTTTAAATGAATGCATTTCATTTTCAAATCTTAATTTCAGTTTGACGTATTGTGAAGAGTCAATTGAAGACCTATCAAGAGTAGCGTCAAGACAATCCTGGTCTCCAATAGTATAATCTGGTAATGTTTTGTCATTATTCAATAACATTCCCATAAATTTAAGTGTCAGTGCTTGGGCTGCACCTTTTAAATACTTTTCTTTCAACTCTAATATTGTTGCATTTTTGGATATTTGAATTTGTGTTTTTTCTTTATCTCGTGAAATGTACACACTGACCATATCTTTCTTATTACCAAATTCTTGTTCTAGTTGTGACTTAGTACTTGGGATATATGATAAATGATAATGATTTTCTTCTGAAGCATCAAGATCAATGAACGTCATATGTTTGGTTTCTTTTAAAAATTTTTTAGTATTTAGTAAACCCTATTTCAACTTCTTATTCATTTTTTTCAAATCAATACAACTCAAAATTATTTTTTGGTTAATTTTATTTGACCTTTATATGTTTTTTTGGTTAAAGCGTCAGACTTATATAAATTTAATTTGTTTTTCTCTCAAACTCTTACAAAGAAAACGGTTATTGATTCTGATTTAATTTTTTTTATGTATTTTGGTTTAATGAAAGAAGGTCCAACAAACATAAAAACAATTATTTTTTAAGAAGAAAGAATCAATTGAAATTATCCTTATAAACTTTTAAATGTTTTATCTCTTGTTCAAATGTAATTGGGAATTATGAGAAATTTTGAACCAAAAAAGGTAGTAAATATCATTTCTAGTGAATTAATATAAATAGTTTTATTTTTATTTTATGATTTACAAGATATTTTGAATCAAATTGTTATTAATTTTCTAATATCCATAACTTTTTATAACTTAACACTATGATTTCAACTGAGTCATCTGTTATACTTTATTACTTTTTCTTTATGGACATAAGAAAAGTAGTGCTTATTATAATTTTATCTAAAAGATTGAGAGATAAAAAGTAAAGTGTTAATATTCCTTCTTCTATTTTAAATAATAAATGTTTGTTATATTCAAAACCAAATCCGAACAGAATTATTCTATTTAAAAGTAGAAAAAAAAGTAAAATAATTAGATATATGATTACTATATTTAAAATATAAAGAATAAAAAACGATATTGTACTCTATGTTTTTTCTGAAAAATTAATTTTGGTGAATTATTTTCATCAGACAATATCATTTAGTTTAATTTTGATAAATCAAAAAGGTTAAATACAATAAAAAGCTATAGTAGTAAAAACATAATCATTAAAAAGCTAGAAATAAGAGACTTACGAAGAACTTTAAGAATATGAGGAGAAGGTTTAAGAATTTATCTATTCTTAAAAAAAGAGTTCTATTTTTATTATTTGTTTTATTTCAATCCAATTATTTTTTAATAAATCAACTTTATAATGAGCAATTTCTATTTTATATTACAAAAAAAAATAAAATATAAATAAGACTGTATGAAAATACAATGACGTTTTAACCAAAATATTATCAGAATAAAAAATTAAAAAAAAGAAATAGAGAAAAAACTATAAATAATAAAAATATCACGATGGCTGCTGATGAAAAACAAAAACACAGGAATATTAAAGTTTTGTTGTTAGGTGAATCAAGTGTTGGTAAAACATCAATTACTCAACGGTATATTGATAACACATTTGAAGATATTTATTTATCATCAGTTGGAGTTGATTTTAAGTTTAAAGAAATTACAAAAGATAATGAATTAATAAGACTTCAAATATGGGACACTGGTTTGTTTATTTAAACAAAGTTTATAACACGAATAATTAGTTTTCATTGATTAGCTGGTCAAGAACGATTCCAAAGTATTGCTAGATCTTATTATCGAAATGCAGATGCTGCGTTTATTGTTTTTGATATTAACAATGAAAGTTCTTTCAAAAAAGTTCAATTTTGGTATAATGAAATATCACAAGAAGAGGCTTATCAACTTGTTATTCTTGTTGGAAACAAATGTGATTTAGAAATGAAAGTAACTGATGAAGTGGTTAAGTCCTCTTATCCAGATTCTATTTATTTGAAGGTATCAGCCAAAACAAATAAAAATATTTCATTGTTGTTTGATACTCTAATTAATTGTTATTTAAAGAGGGTAACACAACCAATAGAAATATTACTTGAGCCAGAAACAATTGATTTAATAACTTCTCCATCTTTGAATTCCACTAAACGTTCTAATTGTTGTTAATTTATTTTTTTATTTTATTTAGTTGTTAAATAAATGGATTCGAAGGTAGCACGTCAGAGACACCACACAGATCCCTAAAATATTTCCATCCTTCGATTCCCCCAGTTATGGACTGGTTATGGCGTTGCGTTTGGTTAGAAAAACATCTTACCCGGTACTGCAAGAATAGCAGTGTTTATTATGTACAATGACAGAATATCATTGACAATAAACGAATGGGTATTTATAAAGATGTTATTATTACTTGTTAGAATACAAGTATAATTGATAATATAAGAAAGATTATCAAAAGAAAAGGGTCAAGTGGATGAGGCTAAAAGAATATTAGCCCATAGCAATACAGTAGTAATTATATACTCTCCTTAAAATAAGAAAATAAAGAAGAAATTTAAACCCATCGAAATTAAAAAGAAATTAAATAATGGATATTTAAATAAGGGATGTTTAAAATACTCTATTCCACACTAAAAATGAGAAAAGAAAAATCTCACAGTTCAACAACTAAAAGCAAAGAATAAGCTGATAGTTGAAGAACAAATACTTTTAAGCTCAGGGACGGGATTAGTCTCCCCTGAGCAAGGAACAATAGACACAAGTTCTATTAATACTTAATTAACTACTTTTTAGTTGTTAAATAAATTATCTTATAACTTTGCAGATATTAATTAATTTTTTGTAATTTATTCTACCAAATTATTTTACAGTATACTAAGTGCTTTTTTCACTAGAATATCTGTAGGTGTTATTAATACTGAATTCATAATAATTCTTTCAAAGCAAATAATTGTTTTTAAGTTATTTATAAAATAGATTCTTTTCTTTTTTTATTAAGAACATCTACAGTTCTATTCATATAACTAGAGAACTTCATATTTAAACAAAAAAGTCTATTTGTTATGTTTCTAGAAAGTATCAATATAAGATTATCTTTTTCATTCCTTGTTCTTAGATAATCTTAAGCGAAAACAAAAAAGGTCAATTAGTAGACATATACACATTCTAGTCTTCTTTATACTGAGAAGTTTTACCTCAGTCTCTTCAGTATGTTCTACTTTTTTCAAAGAGTTCATTTCCAAAACTAGTTTGAGTTAAAAAGAGAATCAATAAAAAAAGTAATTTATAACAAAAATATAAAAAGAAAGAAGAATAAAAAAGAGAAAAATAAAAAGGGTTATAAAAATAGGAAAAGGGTTATATTGATAATATAAAAAAAAAGGAAAAAAGAAAAAAGAACTTGTAAACTAAAGAAACCAGTATTTATTGTTACTAATGACTGATCCAACTAATCAAATTCCAGATTATGTTCCAACTACTGAAACTAAAATGGACATTGAACCAGCAAATAAAGATAATTATGTAGGAACAGTTGCATTCAGTAACATGAATCTTAAAAAAGAAATATTAATGGCTATTACTGATTGTGGATTTGAACATCCATCTGAAGTTCAATCACAGGTTATTCCTAAAGCATTATTAAAACAAGACATTTTATGTCAAGCTAAATCTGGAATGGGTAAAACAGCTGTATTTGTCATTTCAATTTTAAATCAAGGACTTTGTCTTGGAGATTATGTGTCAGCATTAGTTATTTGTCATACTCGTGAACTTGCATTACAAGCACAAAAAGAATTTGATAGAATGAAAAAAAGACTTTGTGAAGCAACAGGAAAAGAAATTCCAACAGGTACATTTGTTGGAGGTGTTGAAGAAAAAAAAGATATTGAATTTATTAAAACTCATAAACCAACTATTGTAATTGGTACACCAGGTAGAATTGCATCTCTTGTTAGACAAAAAGCATTAGATTTAAGTAAACTTGATACATTTGTTATTGACGAATGTGATAAGGTTCTTGGATCAACAAGTGAAATTGAAATTGGAGAAATATTTATTTCATCACCAAAAGAAAAACAAGTAATGATGTTTTCAGCTACTATTTCAGAAACAAATAAAGGTATTTGTAGAAAGTATTTAAAAAATCAATTAGAAGTGTTTATTGATGATGGAGAAAAATTATTCCTTCATGGTCTTCATTTATACTTTAAAAAATTAGGAGATAATGATAAAAAGAAAACATTTATGGATATTATCGATTATATTGATTTCAATCAAGCAATTGTTTTTGCTGAAAATAGTGAGAGATGTCGTGTTCTTGTTAAGAAATTAAAACAAATTGGATATCCATGTGGTATTTTATATGGTAGAATGGATCAAGAAATAAGAGAAAAAGAATATCAACGATTTAGAGATGGAGAGAGTAGAGTTTTAGTTTCTACTGATTTATGTGGAAGAGGAATTGATGTAGCTAAAGTAAATCTTGTTGTTAACTTTGATATGCCTAATGATTCTGATCAATTTTTACACAGAGTAGGAAGAGCTGGAAGATTTGGAACTAAAGGAGTTGCTATTTCATTTATTGATACTGAAGAAGATGATAAAGTTTTGAAAGAAGTCCAATCAAGATTTGCTGTTCAAATGGATGAATTACCAAGTTCATTGAAGGATATTCCCACAAGTTACTACAAATAACTTAAAACTACAATTGACTGGTTTTTATTTTTGAAATGAAAAGAATTAAACTAAAAAGTTTATTTTCTTTATAATACTTTTCTTAATGAAATTGGAGGAAGAATAAGTCTAAATGGAAGAGATATACATCCATAAAAACATCCTGGTCCATATTTTTGAATTGAGTTAACATTTATCTCCTGAAGAAGATGACACTGTGAAAAACATCCTTTTGGTAAAATTGTTAATGAAGTTGGAAGAATGACTTGAGTTAATTCATCGCATCCCTCCAAACTTGATATCCCAAGAATTAAGTCTGAATTTGTAAATTTCATACTATTTAATGACTTACAATTACAAAAAGAATGATAACCTATATAACTTAATGTTGATGGTATTTTGATATGATTAAGACTTAAACAATTTAAAAAACATTCATCTTCTATTCTTTCTAAATGATAGTTCATTTTAATTCTTTGTAATGAAACACATTCTGCAAAACATCGTTTAGGAAGTATTTTTATTGATGTTGAAAGTGTTATTGATATTAAACTCTTACAACGAAAGAATGCTTGTTCTTCAATATGGTAAATATTATTAGGTATAGTCATTAATCTTATTGATGACGATTTAAAACAATCTTTACCTATACTCTTTATTGCAGGGTCTCTTGGAATCTCATATCCATATCTTTTCATATCATTTTTTGTGAATTTGACATGAAGGTACTGTACATTTGGTTCTTTACCAATGAATGTGTCATATGAAACTTCACAATGAATAACATATCGTAAAACATCTTCATAAATTATATCATTTGAAGAATAAATATGTTGTGTTTCAAGTGATGTAAACATTGTTCTATCGTTTTGACTTAATAAAGGAAATGGATTAAAGTGATAAAGGTCAACAATACCATAATACTTCTTACAAACACTCATAACATTGATATAATCATCTTTTGTTTGAAAGTATTTTCCAATAATTAACATACTATGTCTATCAACCATTCATTTATTTTTTCTTAGTTCTTTTAAAAAAAAAATAATTAACATTATACCAAAACCATCTACTAAAAATCGTTTTAAAAAACTTGTGTCAATTGTGTTCTTAGACAAGGAATTTCTTAATTAAAAAGAAACAATGAATAACGAAAAATAATTTTTGTGGTATTTATTTCAAGAAAAAAGGTTTTAAAAAAAAAATATAAAAACTAGAAAAATTCACATGATGTTGTCAACATTCTTCTTTTTAATTATTGTCACATTTGGTAAAAATACAATGGATTTATGTGTTGTTCAAAAAGTAACAATTGGTACCGAAGGAAAAATTCCAACAAATGTTTTTTCTGCTGATAATGGTATTATTTATGAAATCAAAAAAGATGATCAATATTGTTATGGGTATGTGTCATTAAAAAATCCAAACTCAACTAGGTGTTATTCTGATAAATTTATTTGGTGGGGAGAGTCTGGACTTGGAACAGTTGGAATTAAGGTTACAAGCGATACTTTTACTGCCGATAAAATCCAAGAGAAAACAGAGATTCAATACTTTCCAACAGAAAAAGGTATTACCAGTATGCTTCAAGTAACTGTTAACTGGGATAATTTTAATAAATATGCTGCTGATAGTAAAACATTACTTAAAATTTCACAATACGCTCGTGGTATAACAGTATTATCAACAAAAAGTAATAAATTGATGATGGTTATTTCATTTGTTACAGATGACGGAAAAGGAAATACAGGAGATGTAATGTTTGGATACATTAGTTTTAGTGAATCAAAACTTTACATTAAATACGATAAATCATTTTGTAGTGATATAACAACTAACTTTGTTGAATCAAATCTTTCTGAAATGAATGCAAATGGAAATTCAATTGCTTTTGGGTCACCTAAAACTAGAGCGGATGATTTTAGTACATTAGCAAAAAATATTTTCATTATGTCTATAGATGATGATACAACTAATCCACAATTTCCATTTTCTTTTAGTGATATAGTTTTTGTCCCATCCCCAACACAGAATTTAGCAGCTTTAGGTAAAGCAATTGAAATTAGTAATACCTATTTAATGTATTCTGATCCTTTATCTAATAGAGGAATTGTTTATATTTCAAGAAGAATGGAGGGTAACACTTTTGATTTCCGAGCAACAATTAACCCATTACCAAGATGGGGAAACTACCAACGATTTGGAGCTTATATGAGAGTTGTTGAATTGAAGGATACAACTGAAGTTTATGCTGTTGCACCATCTGCTTGGGTTCATAGCGATACTAGAAGAGCAGTTGCTGCTGGTTCAGAAAGTCATGAGATGATTGGTATAGTTTATCAATTTTCTATTTCAGGAACTCATTGTGAACCAAAGAACTATTTCTTTATTGACTCTCCAATTACTGATGGTGTAATGAACTCAACGATATCATCTCTTATTACTATATCTGATCGTGCTTATGTAACATTAGCTAATTATCAAGGATTGTACAGATTAAATTGTGATCAGAAAACTCAGATCCACCTTTAAAAGTAATTCAATTACTATTTGACTATTTCTTTTTATTTGTTTCGTTGACACATACCTTCTTCAGTACATGAATATCCAACCTGACATTTTCCACAATATGGAATACAGTTTGGTGTTTCAAAAATTAGATGGGTATTATTAGGTTGTAATAGTTTTTCAGATAAAGTACATTGATATTTTCCACATTGGAATGAATCATATGAACAGAAAGAAGAAGGGGTGACAAGTTCAGATGTTTGAGGTTCATAATATACTTCACAATATTGTACTATTGTTCCTTTTGCAGCAGAAATGATAAACTCAAGTCCATTAGCAAAACCATTACAAGTAGATGTAACAAACGATGCATGGACATTGAAAGAATATTTATAAATACCAGAAGAAATAGTTTTATTTTGAATAAGATATCTAAACGAATCACAGTTTGTCTCATCAATAGATCCTTGTTTGAAATATACCTTACCACTTTTGAAAGAAATAGTATCAGTTGAATTAATAACAAGAGCAAAATGTTGTATTATAGTTTTCCATTGAATGGGAACAGGATAGTCAAAATGAAATACTAATTGTTCATTATCTTCAAATGTTTTATTTCCTATTGAAGTAACCACATTTAAATCATTTGTAGTAGTTCCGAGACTAACTTCCCATAAAACTTGAGTATTTTTTTGGTCTGGTAATGATTGAAACACATTTCGTGTTGGAACACTAACACAATGTGATGTAATGTTTGGAGAAGAAAATCTAGAAAATGCAGGTTGTGGTTTTTGGTAATCAGTATTATCTATTGATATACTTTCCCAATATATGATGCTTTGATATATATTTGTTGCACGAAGTTCTTTTGTATTTGAAATTGTAAAAGAACCATCTGGATTTGGTAGTCTTAAATTATTTGAACGACCTAATCCAAGAATTATGTAACCAGCATTAATGATAATAGCATTTGTTTTATTTCTCAATACTAATTGTGGAAGAATATTATAATTACATGCAGTTTCTCTCAATGCAACTTCATAATAATATAATGAATCAGTCATTTCACTTGGAATAATTTCATTGAAAACTACTCTTGATACTAACAAAGATAATTTCCCTTTAAACATTGAAGTTGATGGAACTCGTGTTGTTTTTAACATTCTTTTTGTTTGTAAATTTGAGTTACTTGTAGTTTGAACATTAAATGATCCAGTAATCATACAAGTAATTGGTTTTAATCCTGGACCTGATAATTCAACACAAGAACCACATCGAGAATAGTTAGTATTATCTAAACTAAAAAACATAAAAGACTCTTCGATATAACACTCAGAATGAATTTGGTGACCAAAAACAACTGAATCATAATTATCGACTATACCTTTATAACATTCTTGTGTTATTTGAATTGGATCTCCACTAAATTGATCTTTTAAACTAATTGGTGCAACCAACACATTACCAATACATGGGGAATGAGGCATTACATCTTCTGCACATGATCCATAACAATTAAAAAATAATATGAAAAGGAGTTTCCAAATCATAGAATTACAATAATTTAATTATATTTTTTTAAGTTTTTTCCTTAAAAAAAAATCTTAAATTAATCTTAAAAATCAAATCATATTTATCTCATTCGTACTTGTATTGCTAAATAATCATTTATTGACCGTCTTTTAATATAATTATGATAAATAACATAATATTCATCTTTTTCTGATATAATTGGTACAGGAAATACACATAATAAATGTGGATTATTAATTGGAATTTTTTCATGTGATTTGTGTCCAGTTATTCGATCAAATGGTGATACAAACGCCCAACTATCATTCAAATTTCTATCCAAACCCAGTGTGTATATTTCAATAAATCCACTACTCTCTAATAAATTAAAAACGAATTCTTTGAATTCTCTTTCACAGTACACTTCATCTCTCACAGAATATACATTTATTAACGCAAGTGCTTGGTCTTTAATTATTCTTGAATTCCATGTTTGACTTACTTCTCCATTACTTTTTCTAAGGTCATGAATTTCCATTTTATTGGGAGCAGTATTTATATAAATCCCAATATCTTTCTCTCCTAATGTAACATTTCTTCTAATTAACCAATTTCCATCTTTAAATTTAGCTAAACTATATAATGTCCGATATATTTTAACTCTTTTTATTTCCTTATACTGTTCATTTTTTTGTTTTACTGTTTCATTTACTTGAACTTGTTTTTTAATTAAACTAATATCATCACTATCTCCTGAGTCACTTCCATTAACATCAACATCTATAACTTCTGGTATTTGTTTAGTTATTTGTGCTTTTTTCTCTCTTTTTAGTTCTCTAATACTTTTCGGTGTTTTAGGTGATTTTGTTACTTTTTCTGTATCTTCTATTAATGAATTTACTAATGAACCACATTCTATTCTAAATCCTTTCTGATCCCTTTCTTTTACACTAAAAAGTGGTAACGTTGCATGAGTTTCTTTAAGTTGTATTGGTTGAACATAATGAACTTCAGACTCTTGACTGTTTTGACTCTCACCAATTTCAATGACTCCACTATTTTCTCCAACCATTTCACATTCATCTATACTATCCTTACTTATTTGTCCTTTGATTT
>NW_001854581.1:41827-44927 GCF_000209125.1 Entamoeba dispar SAW760
TCATTAAAAATTTAAACTCAATGTTTTCATTCTCTTTATTATTTTGATCAACCTTCCTTAATTCTTTTTTATCCTTTTGTTTTTTGTAACCATTAATAATATTTTGAAGTGTTTGATATGAACCTTTCTTACTACTTGTTAATTCTTTAGGTTTATTAACTTCCTTTTCTTCCTTCTTTGATGAAGGAATTTTTGTTTCATTTTCTATTTGAAGTTCTCTATCACTTTCTTCTTTATTATCAAGAACTTCCATTGGAGAAACTCCATTACTCCTTAGTGAAGTTTCCGCCAATAAATTCCTTCTACTATTCTTAATGAAATTAAAATTGAAATGATTTCGTTGGGAAATAGATAACTTCTTTAAATCTTTATCACTTTGTGATTTCAGTTGAACCAAAGAGGTTTCTTCATTAATTAAATCTTCTTCAGATTCTTTTTCTTTAAAGATACTAAAGAAACTAAATCTATTAACAAGTTTAGGTGTTTCAATTTTTTCTGTATTATTTAACACTTTAACTTCTTTGGTATTAGTATTAGCAGGTTCTTTATCTTCAAATAAATCAATCGTTTCTGGTCCTTTCTTTTCTTCTTTACTTTCATTATGTTTATACGATTTATTACTATGTAAGATAGAAAATACTTTTTCAGGAACAATAAACGGAGACTCACTTTCTGTAGACTCATCTAACGAAGGTGTTGGTTGTTTTAAATTTTGGTTAAAGATTGATGCTTGTGATGGTTGTTTTTCAAATAATGTTTTAAGCTGTGATTTGGTCTGACACAATTCAAAAACTACTTCATCAGTATAAGTTTGATGATGAAATACGAAATTATTAATAAGAAATACTAATGAGGTAATATAATTCAATAGCGTTGGTTGAATAGATAAGTTAATAGTAAAAAATCCAATAAAATCATCACACCATTGAGATAAGGCTTGAGAAATCTCTTTATTTTCAATAAGATCAGAACAAGTTCTTCTGGGAATAAGGCTTGTGTTTGTTTGAGAACCACAATGACTTAGTTCTAATAGAAATAAAATTAATGAATTCACAAAGGCACTCACATTTAATTTATTTTGAGTCTTGTAAAAATTCAATTGAATTTCAAGTAAATTATCTGTAAATTTGTTTAATTCATTTCTTATAGAATATGTAACAATCTCATCAATATATTTTGAGACTAAACCCCATATTTCGTCTTTGTGTTGAATGGTTTCTTCTTCCATTAAATTAAACAAGAGTTCTGCTAAAATAAAAAAATCCTAAATTAAAAAAAAAACTATAATTTTATTATTAATTTTTGCATCTTCAATTTATTTCTTTACTTTAAACCCAAAAACTTTTCATTTATTTTTCACAATCACTTATTATCCATACGAGCATGTAACTGAGATATCTCAGCTTCTGCGTTCCTAATTTTTTCTTCAACCTGTGCGTGATTACGTTCAAATTCTGAAATAGCATCTTTAATTCGTTGAATTTCTTGTAACTGATTGTCATCTTTGAATTAATTATTTGTTTTATATAACATGAAAAATAAAAAAACAAACAACTCTTTTGTAATTCATCACATTGTTGTTTTTCATTTTGATAACTTGCCATGAGTCTTTTTACTTCTTCATTTAATAGTTGTGTTTCTTGATTGATTTTATCTATAATGCCAGCTTCTTCCACTTGCATGATCTTGTTAATATATTTTTAAGTTCAACCCTTTAATAGTCAAATTCTTCTCTTTTCTCACTTTTTTTTTCTAAGACATCATCACGTCTCTCTTCAGATTCAACAAGTAAGGACAGGCCAAAAGTAGCACGGAAATGTGGTTGAGTGATAGAAGTAGAAAGTATTAACAAAAAAGAAATTAAACTAATTAAAGACTTTTAGGGACACAATCCTTTCTTATTTGTTTTGAAAACAATTTTTTGATAATATTATTTATTCACGACTAAAACGTTTATTTTTTTTTGTTCGTCCATATTTCTATCAACTCTTGACTATTCTTCTGTTACACAGTTTATTCAATATAATTGTATTAAGTATGCCGTTAATTATCTTAAAAAAATCAATTAAAGATATATTCATAATTAGATTTTATGGTTATCGAGGAGTTATTACTTCAGTTTCTTCAAGACCCTCTATATTATAGAATTCATTTCCAACATGCTCACATTATCTTCTTCTAATATCGTTGATTATCTTATTTTAAAAAAGAATTAAAAAATAAGAAATCTATGAATATAAACATTTACTGAACAAAATAAATATAACTTTTTTATAGAAATATCTATTTAAATCAAATATTTGACAAATCATTATTTCATATTATAAACAAAGTATCAGTAATCCAGTGATTGTGTTAATTTTGTTATAAATAAGAATAACGATTTATTATACTTATTTGAATATTCTTCTTTAGATTACTTTGAATATTATTCTTGATATTATCATATTTAAGTTATTTCTTATAATTTATTACACATATATGTTGTTATAACAACAATTGAACTATAAAATGATGATACATGATTTAGATTATGTAAATAGAAATGTGGTTATGATTTCATTTTATCAACAAATATCTATTTCATCATCTAAATGTTGATAAGATAAGAATTATTAATATATATATTAAACTAAGTTCTTCTTTATTGCAATTAATAAATACATCTTTATTTAAAATAGTTAAATATTCTTTTTAATCATAAAATAAATAACATCAAAATAAACATTAGAACATCACAATAATCTATTGGTTTATTAAATAAATAAATATGAATAGTAGTTTTTGAGTGTTTATATAAGTTATAAATGTTCTCTAATAGTACAATAAAATAAAATTCTTTTTTCTGTTCATTTGTTCTCATTCATCTAAGTATTGAATCCACTCATTTTAATATACTAAACATCAAATCCCAATGAATATTATTTTTTAGTTTAAAATGAGAATATTAATATACAAAAATAATAAAGAAATAAACTATAATATGAAAAAGATACATTACAATAACTATTTTATAATCAAAAATTTGTTTATTTTATTTAACAATATTCTTGAATAAGAGAACATTATTCTTCAATTTCATACAAATTGTTTATTTATT
>NW_001854580.1:0-1306 GCF_000209125.1 Entamoeba dispar SAW760
CAGATATTTCTTCTCTTTTAAATATGTTGAATAATTAACTTTATATCATACTATTTCTTTAAATATTCTTCCATCATTAAATATTTCACCATACTTATTATAAATATGAAATGTTTCAATGTTAGGAAATAATCTTCTTGAATATGCATTTAAAGGAAATGGATTAAAATGAAATTGTTCCATATTTCCTTGAAATCTTTTAATTCCTATTTCTAAATTAATAAAATCATTAAAATACGTTGATGTTATCACTACCTCATTATATCCTATTCTCATTATTGATTAATTATTTAATTATTCATTCTTCTTTTTATTTTAATTTGAACTTAAAATATTTTTAAGATTTCATTTGATTTTCTTTTTTTTAAATTAAAATAAAACGTAAAAAAAAGAAAGAGAAAGATAGAGAAATAAGAGATAATGATGATACAACTGAAGTCAATGAGACAATTGTGATAAGAAGAACAAGAAGAGACAAATCAAAATAAACACCAATAAAAATAAGATGATAACAATAAGAAAATGAAGAACAAAATCAATAACACACAATAAGAATATAAAATAACAACAATCAACAATATGATAAAGAAAATTAACAAAGAAATAGAAACAGTACTAATAGTACATACAAAAGAATAAAAATAACATCAAAATTGACTATAAAAATGAAGAAACTACAAGAATGAAATATACAGAAATGAAGAATAAGAAGAAATGATTATAAATAAAGAAATAACAAGAAAGAAAATACAATAAAACAAAGAAAGAGAATAAAGAATGATAAAGTAAACAAATAATAATTTAATAAATTTGTTAATAAATGTAGAATTAAAATAATAAATGAATTAAAAAAATTACAAAATAAAAAGAAACTAAAGACATTTTGATTAAGAAATAAATGAACGTTAATAGAAAAATATTTGTAATACAACACAACAAACATATAACAGAATTAATTGTTAATAATAATCAATCTCCTCTGAATAATGAATAATATAAATATGTTATATTAACACTTAATTAACTTCTTTTTATTCTTTTCTTTAGTTGAAGAAATATTTAATTTAATAAAATAATGCTAAATTTAAATACAAATAACTTGTTAATAATTAAATAGAAGATTTTATTTAATAAATTCATTAAAGAATGAATAAAGATTTAGAAAAAAAAAAGAGAAATAAAATTGTAAAGAAATAAGAATACAATTAATTTGGTGAACGAGAATAAATCCATTTTGTATTATTAATCATGATATAAGTCAAGTAATATTATTTTTGTTATCTGTGTATTATATTAAGATATATCT
>NW_001854579.1:0-1496 GCF_000209125.1 Entamoeba dispar SAW760
AGTACATAAAAAGAATATAGTATAGATTAAATATAGATGAAGGGGGCTTAGCTCAGTGGCAGAGCAGCTGACTCCAGATCAGCCGGTCAGTGGTTCAATCCCTCTAGCCCTCACTTTTTATACATATAGTATCCATAAAGTATAGATAAAGTAAGATATAGTATATCTAGTGTATAAGTAGAGGATACATATAGTAAGATAGTAAGATAGTATGATAGTATGATAGTATGATAGTATGATAGTATGATAGTAAGATAATAAGAAAGTATGGCATCTATAGTCATATATAGAACAATAAATAGTCATATAAACACTGGAAAGTGATATAAAAGATATAAAAGGATATAAGATATAAAATAAATAAAATATATATATATAACATATAAAAAAAATAAAGAAGTAAGTTTAAGTTATAAAAGGTTATATAAAAGAGTGAATAAGTTAGTCGGAATAGTTAAAGAATAGAATAGTATAGTCATATAAACATATAAACATATAAACATATAATAATATATAGATAATATAAATAAGAAAGAAATATATATAATATAAACATAATATGTAAACAGATTATATGATAAAGTAGTTATAGTAAGCTCTCATAGCTCAGTCGGTAGAGCATGGTGCTAATAACGCCAGGGTCGCAGGTTCGAAACCTGCTGAGAGCATTGTTTTTAAAGAAATACATACATATTATACATATTATACATATTATACATATTATACATATACATACATGAGAGTATTTGTATAAAAGGAATAAAGTAATAAAGTAATAAAGGAATAAAGTATAAAAAGAATATAGTAATATAGTAATAAAGGAATAAAGTATAAAAGGAATAAAGTATAAAAGGAATAAAGTATAAAAGGAATAAAGTATAAAAGGAATATAGTAATAAAGGAATATAATAATAAAGGATATAAGTATAAGTATAAGTATAAGTCATGAATATAAAATAGAATATAGAATATAAAGGATATAATATATAATATATAAAGTAGAATATATACATATAATATATATAATAAATATAATAATATATAATATATAATATATAAGGGAAGTACATAAAAAGAATATAGTATAGATTAAATATAGATGAAGGGGGCTTAGCTCAGTGGCAGAGCAGCTGACTCCAGATCAGCCGGTCAGTGGTTCAATCCCTCTAGCCCTCACTTTTTATACATATAGTATCCATAAAGTATAGATAAAGTAAGATATAGTATATCTAGTGTATAAGTAGAGGATACATATAGTAAGATAGTAAGATAGTATGATAGTATGATAGTATGATAGTATGATAGTATGATAGTAAGATAATAAGAAAGTATGGCATCTATAGTCATATATAGAACAATAAATAGTCATATAAACACTGGAAAGTGATATAAAAGATATAAAAGGATATAAGATATAAAATAAATAAAATATATATATATAACATATAAAAAAAATAAAGAAGTAAGTTTAAGTTATAAAAGGTTATATAAAAGAA
>NW_001854578.1:0-1072 GCF_000209125.1 Entamoeba dispar SAW760
TTTTATTCTTCTTCCTTTTTAAAAGGAAGGATTCTTTATTCTTACTTCTCTTTTGTATTTATATCCATTTTTCCTTTCTTTATTCTCCTACTTTTGACTTCTTTTTTATTTACTAATTATACTAAAAAACAAACTTATATTATTTAAATCTGTTCTGTCATCTAATTACTTTTATATAGTTAGATCAAGTACAATTTTCTTTATATTCAGTCTTATATTTATTTCTTTAAATTCTTTCATTCTTAACAACATATATCTATTATGATTATATTAAATTCTTTTAATAATCATTTCTTATTTCTTTAATTAATCTCTTCTATGAGATTACTTATTCTGTTTATCTCTTATATTATTCTCCCTAAATATTATGAATACTTATTTTATTTATTATTTTATTGACAAACTGTGCTATTCTCTCATAATTTATTATTTAAACAAACGTAAATGCTATATTCTCTCTTTATTATTCCTCTCATTATATAGTAGCATTAATTATTATTAATCATCCTTATTCTCTTAATGCTTTTATGGTAATGTATGTTTATGGTTTTATTTAATGAAGCTGTAAATATGTTTATAATTTATTTTAAGAATGCTTAACATAATTAAATACTACTCAAAATAGTTTTGTTTCTCGTGGGTTTTTTGAGACCCAAAACTATTATATTATACATAGTTATTCATCTATTTGGTTAGTATAGAATTATAAATTAAATAATACAAACATTAATAATCTCTTTGTGTTTAAATAATACAAACATTAATAGTCTTTTAATATCTTGTGTAGTCTAGTAGTCTTTTAATATCTTATAATAGTCTAGTAGTCTTTTAAATCTCTTAGTCTAATAATCTATTTGGTTAGTATATTGTTATAAATTAAATAATACAAACATTAACATTCTCACCTATGTATTAGTCTAATAGTCTCTTAATATCTCTTAGCGTATTAGTCTAGTAGTCTCTTAGTAATCTTTTAATATTCTCTTAGTATATTAGTCTATAGTCTCTTAATATTTCTTAGTATATAGTCTCTCTTTTTTTATTTGTTGTTCATCCTGTATGTCTCCTAGAA
>NW_001854577.1:0-1030 GCF_000209125.1 Entamoeba dispar SAW760
AGGACAACGAAAGATGGAAGGAAAAAGAACAGGGGAAAAGAAAAACGAAAACAAAAACGAAAGATGGGAGTTAAAAGAAAAATGAAGGATTTAAAGAAAGAAGAACTTGAGAATGAGGAATCTAAGAATGAGGAAATTGAGAATGAGGAAATGCAAGTGAGATAAAAATAAATTTAGAGATTAAAGTAGATGAAAATGGAAATAAAAATGAAACAAAATGAAATTAAGAAATAAACAAATGATGTTAATAATAAAGAAGTGAATTGATAAAAAGTAAGAGCATTTTACACGATTTCAAAATATTGTGTTTCTGGACCGATTCTAATGCAAAGATTTCAAGCGTAGCAAAAATGATAGTGAATTTAGAAATTGAAAAATGAAGAAAGAATTAAGAAAGAATTGAATGAAGAAATGAAATTGATAAAAGTAAGAACATTTTACACGATTTCAAAATATTGTGTTTCTGGACCGATTCTAATGCAAAGATTTCAAGCGTAGCAAAAATGATAGTGAATTTAGAAAATTGAAAAATGAAGAAAGAATTAAGAAAGAATTGAATGAAGAAATGAAATTGATAAAAGTAAGAACATTTTACACGATTTCAAAATATTGTGTTTCTGGACCGATTCTAATGCAAAGATTTCAAGCGTAGCAAAAATGATGATGATTTTGGATGATCATGAACAATGGATAAAAAAAAGAAAAAAATAAAAAAGAAAAGAGAGAAAAAATTGGAGGATGAAATTGATGAAAATCATGTCATTTTTCACGAAATTCAAATATGTTAATCTAGGACCATCAGAGATGCAAAGATTTTAATTTCGTGAAAAATGACGAGGTTTTTGGCCATTCAAAAAAAAAATGAAAAATCTAAAAACAAAAAGAGAGAAAAAATTGGAGAAAGTGAGGATGAAAATTGACCAAAAAATGTCTCATTTTTCACGAAATTCAAATATGTTAATCTAGGACCATCAGAGATGCAAAGATTTTAATTTCGTGAAAAATGACGAGGTTTTTTGGCATTCAAAAA
>NW_001854576.1:0-1299 GCF_000209125.1 Entamoeba dispar SAW760
AAATTTCATAAGAAGGAAAAGAGATACAAAGAAGTTCATTAACAAAATTGAAAATATGATAGTACCACTTTTAAAGAAGACCATACATTAAGTAAAGAGTGAATTAAAACAAAGAGATTGAAAGAAATAATACTAATAAGAAATAATAATGATGAAAATAAAAATAGTACTCAACTAATAAAAAGAAAAAAGAAGAAGATAAATGATTGATAGAAGAAGAAACTGAAAGCATTAATAGTTTTATATGTGAATATGATAAATTTATATATGAACTGGCAATAGTTATCAACCAAAATGTTTGTCGAGTGAAGGATATGAAAGTATATCAGAAAATGAAATAGTTATATCAGTGATGTTGATAATGATAATATAGATGAAACAGAAATAACAGAAAGAGTATTAGAAACAATAATTGAGGAGAGTAAAGGAAAAGGATAAATTATAAGAGAAGATAATGAAAGACTAAAAAAGAGAATAGAATAAATGGATAAAAAGATTTTATAAAGAGTAATACAACTCTTTAAGAACATATTTAATTCAAAATCAAATAAATGGATTTTACTTATGAATTAAACTAGTTGAAATAAGTTTTATTTAAATATATATTCTAAATTAATACAAAGAGATAGATTATAAACAACAAGAAAATGATATGGAGTATGATTAACGAGTGAAAGAGATGAAAGTTGAAAAGAAATCATTAGAGTGTATTTGAAAAATGAATAGAAAACAATAACATAAGAAGTAAAGAAATTAATAGAAATAAATAATGAATATGAAAAAGAACAAACTTTCCATTATTTACACTTTATACTCTTCTTCTATTCTCATTGTTTTATTGTTTTATTATATGTATATTTTCCATGTTGTTTATTCAATTTCACATTCTCATCTATTTTACATTATTAAAATGAATGGATAACTTGTTGGTGATATAAAAATCTATTATTTCTTGTATTCATTCATTTGTTAATTATTCTACTTCTTTTACTTAATTCATTTTTCATCATCATTAAAATATTGAAAGAATAGAAAATACAATGTTTATCGTATTAAATTTTATATCTTTTATTGTTGTTATTCATTTTTCAGTTGTATTTTATTGTTAAAATAAAAATAAATGATTGATTTATACTATGATTAAAATAGTAATAATACTCCTAATGATCATAACAGATGAAACACTATCATCATAACTATCATTAGTATAACTATAACTACTTTCACTACTTATTGAATAAATAAACTCAATATGATTCTGACATGTACAACATGTATACTCACTTATTATTTCAATAT
>NW_001854575.1:0-2786 GCF_000209125.1 Entamoeba dispar SAW760
AAGCAGCTGCTGATGATTCTAAAATTAAATCTACTGAGGCTAAAAGAACTGCTGAATTAGCTGCTCAAAGAGCTGAAGAAAGTGCTCAAGCTGCTGATGCTGCTAATAAAGCAGCTGAAGCTGCCAATAAGGCTGCAGAAGTTGCTAAAGCAGATGAAGAAGCTGCAATTGCCAGACAAAAAGAAGCTCAAGCAGCAGAAGATGAAGTTACTAAAGCTTTAAATGAAGTTAAAGCTCAAGAACAAGCCAAAGAAGACAAGAGAAAAGCACTTCAAAAGAAGATTGAAACCGCTGGATTAGTAGCCAAGAATGCTGCCATTCAAGAATTAGCTAAACTTGATAATGAAGATGATTTACCATTAAGAAAAGCTAAAACAACACTTGAAGCTGCTCAAAGAAAAGCAGCCAAACCAGTAAAATTAGCAACAGAAGCAAGAGAGAAAGCCTCTGCCACTGCAAAAGAAGCAACAGAAGCCAAGAATAAAGCAGATAATGCTAAGGCTGAAGCAGAAGCAGCCCTTCAAGCAGCCAATGAAGCTAAAAATCAAGCTGATTCATCTAAGGCACAAGCTGAGGAAGCTGAGGCACAAGCAGTTGAAGCAGCTAAGGAAGCTGAACAAGCAGTTGAAGAAGCTAATAAGAAAGTTGCAGAAGCTGAGGCTTATCTTGAAGAACAAAAGAAGAAAGCTGAAGGATCTGGACAAGGAACTATTTGGTTTATGCAAAGAGAAGTTCTTGAGAAGAAGAAATTCATGCCAACTAATAAAGGAGGAATTGCTAAGAAATAAGGACACATATTCAATTTAAGTTTTATTTTATTCAATACACATCCTAACATGGTTTATTTCTTTTAAACCTGTTTAATCAATATTTAAAATAGATGATTTTAAAATTAACTTACTTTCTTATTATGATAAAATACAAGAAGAATAAAAGAAATGTACAAGAAAATGAGTTTTCAATAAACTTATTATTAAATTTATTAGGTGATATTTTATAACTATGTTATTGGTGTTTATTTGAGATGTCTTTGTTTATATAAAATTAAGTAATTCATCATTTTCTTTATTCGTTCTTCATTCTATGTTTGAATAAAAAGTTTATTCTTGTTTAAATTTTTGTGTTATATTTTTTATTTATAAAGTACCAAATTATTTTTCACATCTGACAAAATATAAAAATTAAATTATGTTTGGTATTATCATCGAATTGATATTTTATCAATAAATGAATGTTTGATGTAACTAAAAGAAATAAATATCAAATAAACAAATTTTAGAAAGATTAAAGAAACCAAATAGTAATAAAGAAACCTAAATCAAAACAACCAATAATGACATAAACACTCATGACAATTATTCAAAGTAAAGAAACAAAAGACTAAAACATAAACTACAAATGAAATACATAACAGAAATAATAAAATAATCTAAAAACAAATATTAAAAAGATAAATTTAATTTTAAGTTATGGTATTTGTTCATGGTTTCAAGTAAAGAAAAAACTTTACTTCAATAAATATTATCAAATTTAAAATTCCAGTTAGAGACATTGTGTTTAATACTCCACAATTAATCATTTCAATAATTATTAGTACGATTAATAAATTATCACAACAAATCATTCGAAAATGTGTTTATATTTTATCTTAATGCATAAGATAAAATACAATAAGAAATTGTATAACAGAGTTATTCTTCATTAAAATGGAAATTTCATTGTTATTTTCTTTTATGATAAAATTTTTGGATATGTTCATATATAAGTTCATAACATACGTTTCTGTTTAATAGTTTATTGATGTAAAACAATGGTCATCTGATTGTTTGTTAATTAACAAAGTCCTTGTTTTTTTATAAAATTATTTTGTGAATTGTGAAAGTTTTATTTCTAAAGGAGAGAATGTTGAGAAGTATAAGTTGCTTGTTTCATAATTAAAAGTATTAATAAGTGGTTAGGTGCATTATCAAGAAAGTCATAGAAATACCTCCAACACTGACAGTTCAATTTCTTGAATAACAATTGAATGTTCTTGTAAACAAACTGGTGAAAAAGACGTCAAATTCATACCTTTCTTAATTCAATTTGTTAACACTTAAAAAGTTATGAGCATAAGAAACAGAAAACATCTCTTAATTTCAAGAGTATTTTTCCAATAGTGGAGAGCATTACATGGTGAATAAAATTGTCATTAGTAAATGGTCCTTGTTACACGAATTAGAAATAAGCCAAAAATATAAAGAATGAAAGAAAATATGAGGGGATTGATATTCAATCCAAATAAGAAATGTCAGTTATTCAAAAGGATAAAAAAAACTATAAAAACAAGAAATTCAAAGAAAAGACAATGAACAAAGGATTTTTATCTAAGAAGAGTTTTCATCCAGCGAAATTATCAAATCAAAAGAAAGTCTGGGAAGCTGAGAGACGCAAAGAAGAAGAAAAACATCAAATTGAAGTGTTAAAGAAAGAACGTCTTGAAGAACTTGAACGAGAAGAAGAAGAAAAAAAGAATTGTCTTTTAAAAGGAGAGAAGTATGTTGAGAGGCTTAATTGGATGTACGAAGCACCAACAGGATTTGAAGAACAACCAAAAGAAGAAATTATAAGAAAAGAAGACAAACAAGAAAAACAAAATGGGAAAGAAGATTGTCTAAAGAAAATAAGCAAGGATCCAATAGCTATGGCAAAAGAACGAAGGAAGGAAGAGATACAAAAAATCATGAAAAATCCAATGAAATTAAGAGAAATAGAAGAAAAAGAAATTAAACGACTTATAACCGATG
>NW_001854575.1:2886-37073 GCF_000209125.1 Entamoeba dispar SAW760
ACATAAGTAAAATAATTGTTGCTAATCCTTTTCTATCATTTAAACGATCTATTTTAAAATATGCTGATTTATTAAAAGCTTCTTCTGGAATAGGAATTTCCATTAATTTTAATTAAATCAAAAATATTTTAAAGTTCTTTTCCCCAAAAAAAATTTCTTTTTTCATTTATTACGTTTTATTTTCTTTATTTTTTTCTTATTCAAAAAGAATAATAGTTAGTTGTAAATATTTCATAATTAAAACATCTTTTAATCATATTAAAATGGTTTGTGGTATCAAATTTCTTTTATTTCTCTTGTGTTGTCTTAAAGATCAATTAAAACCCTTCATATCATTTTTCCTACAAAATCAGGAATTTCTCTAATTATTAAGAACTTTAAAATAAAAAAAAAAATCTTAAACGTTAGATTGTTTAATGTCGAACGAAGACACTCCGAAAGTGATATTAAGCACATACCCAACAAATTTGATGATAAACCAACCAGCAACAATTCGTTATCAAACACTTCGAAAATTAGTTACAGGATTTGAAAAAGTAGGTGCAGTTGCATCAAGTGAAAAATTAACAGAGGCAGTGTTTCGTGTATTAATAAGCAATGAGGCAGATAAAACTTATAAAGATGCATTAATTCAAATTGTTCCTAAATTAGTTAAAGTATTAATGAAAGGACCAGATGCAAATGAAAAAACAAAATCGAGATGTATTCAATGTTTTATTCAACCATTATCTGACTTTTTAGTTGGAACAGAGAGTTCTGCATTAATAAAATCATCAGCAGCAAGAGCATTAGTAGCAGCATATTCATATCTTGATGATGATACATTTAAATATTTTCTTGTTCCAGTTGTTAGAGGATCATTTACAGAAGAAGACTATCAAGAAACAACAGTTGTTGATGTTGTATTAGGAATAATGCCAAGATTAGTAGAAAGTGATTATGGATGGATTGCACATGGTATTGAAATATTTTATGGAAATGAAACATATAGTTATAGAAAAGAAGCACTTAGAATGATTTGTTATTTGGCAAGTAATAAATTTAACAAAGAAGCAATGCAAAAATATATTATGAAAATTTATTTAAAAATCCCTCATGATAAAGCATGGATTATTAGAAGAGAATTTGTTAGATCAATGGAATATGTAATTGATAAAATCTTTGATGAAGATGTTGATAATGTATATAATCAATATATTGAACTTACTCATGATGAACAAAAACAAGTTATTGCTGGATGTATTGAAATATTACCAACAATCATTAGAAATGAAAGAATCCAATATAAAATGAAAGAATTAAATTTTATTGATATATTTAGAAAACTTACAAATTTTAATGATAATGTTGATGTTTGTCTTATTAAGATAATTCCTTATCTTATTCAATTATATCCTGAAGAAGAAGAATATTTTCTTAATCTTATGGAAAAGAGTTGTGATTCAATAGAAGAAATTATGAGAAATACTGTTAATATTATTTTTAAACAAGTATTTGATCTTGCACATAATAAAAATATCTTACTTAATATTTTTGAGAAATTAGCTAATGATCAAAGTGCAGGTATTAAAAGTGAAATGAGAAGATATATTTGTGATGTATTATCATTAGATCCGGGAAGATTTAGTGAATTATTTAGAAATCTTGTTGAAGAAAGTAATTTCAGAGTGAAAGTTAGTATTGCACAACATCTTCCAATATTAAGAACAATGTCATTTTATGATGATGTACTTGTTAAACTAACAATGAGTGGATTTTTTGGTGTTCGAGAAGTTGCTTTAAAGGAAGTTGAAAATTATTTAAAAGAAAATGAAAGTAAAAGAAGTGTATTATTTAATCAATTCTTGACATATCAAAAAGGTAATTGTCATCAACGACAAGCGTTTGTTACTTTTTCTTTTATTTTTAAAATATTATTTTAAGGAAATAAATAATGTATAGTTTGGCTTATGCATTTGTTGCTGTAAGTAAAGGAAATGAACAATATTCAACAAAAGTTACTCCAAACTTAATTTTAATGTTAGACGATCCTATTTCTAATGTTAGAATTAGTACTTTAATTGCGTTAGGAAAACTTCATTCATCTTCACAAGATATAAAATTTGCACTTTCAACATTATTAAAGAATGAACATGACACTGATGTTCACAATATCGCAGAACAAGTATATGCGAGGATTTGTTAAGTTTGATGTATTATCAACTTTTTAATGTTAAATTTTTCTTTTTCTATGTTATTTATAACTATTTTTATTTTTTTTTGTTTAGTAATGATAAATTTCTAAAAATAAAAAACCAAAAAAAATTTTAATTTGAGTTGGTCAAGGATAAAAAGTAATTCAAAAAGAGAAGAAGATAGAGTTCTAAACAAAAATAAATAACGATAGAAGGACAAAACCAGAGTAAAAAGAATATTTTCAATGAACGAGATTTAAAAATAAAATAATAAATCCAATTTTTGGAATGAAAAAAAGAAAAATCTAACAAAAAAATAATCAGTTTACAAACATGAATATTATTATAATTTCATTGATTTGTATAGTATATGCACAACATAGGGCATGGTGTGATACAGATGATAATGGTAGATTACAATATATTGAAGATCCTGAATGGAAATGTATTTACAAAGAAGAGAATTATACATATCATGGATTTATAATTGCTTCAAATGATAAAAAAGAGATATTTGAAGTATACCCAGATTGTTGTTCACCTCATGAAGATGAAAGACAAACATGGAGAAATACATTTACTGTTATAGATGATTATCTTATAAAACCAAAAGAATTAAGATTTGTTTTTGTTGGTAGAGAATTTAAAAGAGAACATACGTTAATTACAATTGATGAAAAATTAACAGGTATTGATTGGTATATTAATACAGATAATATAATTCCTCGTTCTACTATTACTCTTAAAGGTAGGAATGAAGATACAGAATTACATCCATATTATATTGAAGCTGTTACTTATAGATTCAATATTACTAGTCCATCCACTAATGTAAGAGAAACTGTTTATTTGAATTTTACAGCAGGGTTTTCACCATTTGTAAATATAAGTGAAAATATTCAAGTTAAATTAATAAACCAAAGTGATGATATTGATGAATGTCAGTATAGATATACTAAAAGTAGTTCTGTATTTAATATGGGAACAGACAATTCCAATTTAAAAGTGATTAATATTTGTAATGCAGGTATTCATCAGAGAATGGCAATTTGTAAAAAAGATGTTCCAGACAATTTTATAGATTGTAGTTGTCAATATGAAAATTTCGAGTATGTCAATCATGCAATGGATTGTACTTATCTTAGTGAATATTATACATTTAAACTACGTCCGTTACAAGAATTTATTCCACATGAATATTTGTGGAATAGTTTAAGTACTGAAGGTGTTGAAACTCAACTCACTATTCCTAAAGGAAAGAATATGACATTTCAAGGAAATGTTGTATTACCGTCTGCACCTTTATTTATTTCAGGAACAGTTTATTTCGTTGGAGGAATAACTGTACAAAGAACAGATGCCTTATATGATCTTGGGAACTTCTTTATTTCAAGCATAACTATTGAAGCAAATATCGATGAATCTCCTATTTTTTTTATTGGTAAATGTGCTATGGAACCAGATGAATGTAATAAATTGTTTATGGAAACTGAAATAAAAGAAGAAAATTGTGGTGGTACAAAATCAAGATTTATTCCATATAATAGTACTCTTGGGTGTAAATGTATACAAAAAGGAAAAAATACTTATATTCAATCTGACTGTTCTATTTCATCAAAACAACGTCTAAATAGATTAGAATTAGTACTTACAGGAGATTATGAAAGTGGAAGTGATTCTGTTTATTGGAAAAATTTAAATATAAAGCCATTGAACATTCCTCCTAATAATAGTATCTCTATAACTGGTAAAGAAATAATTGTTGAAGGAGATTGTGATTTCACAAGTCTTAGTACAATTCAACTTCATAGCATATTAAGGTGTGGTAGACTTATTATGAATTCAAAAACAAGAATTGTTGGATATAATGGAAGTGAATTAAGAACTTACTCTATTGAAATTAATGGTGAAGTAAATAACCTTAATGAAGATGCTCTTATTCATATGTCCGAAGGAAAATTTTCTTCTGATAGTTCTTTGGTATTAACTCTTACTACTACAAACACTAAATGTTTTGAATTAGCTAGTTCTTTTCTTGATTTAAATTCTGGAATGAATGGTATTAATGTCACAAATAATGAATACACAATTCTAGTTCTTGACAGAATAGTTAGGGTATGTCCCAAAGATAACTTGGATGATAAAATTAAATGTTATCCAGCTGAATCTAGTTTAGAGGTATTTAAATATGACCAATGCCCATGTGATGGTGAGCATTGTTTCTATTATATGGATCAATTGAAATATAAACATATTATGCTTCGTAATGATAGATCATTAACTGGTACTATTAACGCTGACACAGATCTAATTATTGGCTCTTATGGGCATGCGTCTATTCTCAGTATTAATGCAATTAATAGTGTAACACTTACATTAAAAGGAGATTTAACTTTTAACTACGTATCAAAATTATTTAATACTTTTATTGTTGATGGTGGAAGAGTAGTGGTTAGTGGAAATAAAATAAACGCCTTTGTCATCTCTATTAAAAGTAGTAGTTCCATTGCTTTTACCAGTAAAACAACTTTTATCAAGTTAGATGCCAAAAAATCTATTGACATTAAAATGACTGATGGAGTTGTGTCAATGCAAACAGGAAGGTTGAATGACCTTAATGGTAAAATTGTAGCAGACAATACAGATGGGTGTATGGTTGGTGTATTTTCTAGTAATAGTTACAGTTGTCTAAGTTGTGGAGAAGGAATAATTAATGGAACTTGTGTACCACACGTTGAACTTGAAAATTGTCAATCATATCACACTTTAGGTTATTGTACTGAATGTAGTGATGGATATTATTTTTCAAACAATAAAAATGTTCAGGAGTGTTTGTCTTGCTCTTCATTGACTAATTGTAAGAAATGTCTTAATGATACATATTGTTTACAATGTGAAGATGGATACACATTGTCAGATGACGGGTGTAGTAAAGAAATTGCTCAAGATTGTTTACTTTATTATAATAATAAGTGTGTTAAATGTGCTGAAGGTAAATATTCTATTGATGGTGTTAGTTGCACAGGAGACTGTCAAAAGAATTGTGTTCAATGTTATAAAAGTGATAATGAAAAAAGTAAATGTACTATATGTAAAGACGGATTTATTTTATTTAATAATGAATGTTTAAGTACTACTGATGTTAGCAATTCAATAAAATTTAATTCAATTGTAGGTAATACTGGTGTAGAGTGTGAATCAGGTTATGTCCTTGTTGATGGGTCATGTCAAAGTTGTTCTTCATATCATCATGATGAAGATTGTAATTTATGTGATTTAAACCAATGCCTGTCTTGTAAAACTAAGTTGCTATTAAATGGTATTTGTACTTTAAGTTCGGACAATTGTAATAGTATAACAAATTCAAAATGTTTCTTATGTAAAGAACAGTATTACAAAAAAGAAAATTGTCAAAAATGTGGACAAGGTTGTAAAGTATGCGATGAAACAGGAACATGTCTTGAATGTATTAATGAATCAGCTTTGTTAAAAGGAGAGATTTGTGAAGATAAAGAAACAGTTACAACTCAATCTTTAACAGAAATTGAATTTGATATAACATTTGAAGAATGTGATATTATTCGTTATGGGTCATGTCTACGATGTAAAGATGGATATTATGCATCAAATGGAATCTGTAAAAAATGTGATGAGAATTGCGGTTCATGTGTAATTAACTCAACGTATTGTATGTCGTGTCCAAGTGGAGGATATGTACTAAGTGAAAATACTTGTTATTTAGGAAATGAACTTGCAGTTTCATGTAAACAAAAAACATTAAGTAAACTAGGATGTGCTGTTTGTAATGATGGATATTATAAAAAAGGTTCTTTATGTTATGGTTGTCCAAATTCAATGGAAACATGTTTTGGACCTAACCATGCAATTAGTTGTAAAAAAGATTATTTCTTATACAAAATGCAGTGTGAAGCTTATGAAGATCTTGAACACTGCAATACAACATATGAATATGGATGTCGTACCTGTGTTGATGGGTATTATTTATTTGACTACCATTGTATAAAATGCAGTGATAATTGTCATCAATGTAGAGGAGAAGAATGTAGTATATGTGATAATGATTATATTAATAGTAAAGGGGTATGTAAATATTTTAAAACAACAGAACATTGTAAAGCAGCTAATGGAATTGAATGTACTAAATGTGAAAGAAATTATATGGTACAAAATGGTGAATGTAAAAAGAAATCATATTGGTATATATATATGATTATCGGAATATGTATTCTTTTTATTATATTAATTTTTGTAGTTGTTGGAGCGTATTATTATTTCAAGAAGAGTATGAAGATTAAGCAAAATGATATTATGAAAATTAAAGATTTAAAAGAAAGAGACATTGAGTTGGTTTATGCTTGTGATTTCTTAATTACAGACCATCCTAGTTTTGAATTCTTTGATGAAGATCAATTAATTGTTGGAGAAACAAGAGAATTTAACCAAATTGTTGGTAATGTAGGAAAAGAAAGAATTAAATTACAACCAACTGTAGTTATAAATGAAAAAATAGAATTAACTATAGAACCAAAGTTAGTCATTTTAAGTAAAGGTAAATGTGTTACTTTTCACTATACAATTAAACCACTTTGTTCTACCCATATTACCGAATCTGTTATGATTAATATTCTTCATTTTAATGATAATAGAGAAGAGTCTTTGAAAGTTGATATTGAAGGAATGACTAATATTACTAATATACTTGACTTTGATGAATTAGAGATAAAAAAGAAAGTTGGTGAAGGTTCTTTTGGTATTGTCTATAAAGGAATTTTCAGAGGGGAGAGTGTTGCTATCAAAACTCTAAAATCTGATTCGATGTTAGATGAACAATTAGATGAATTTAAAAAAGAGGTATCTATGTTAGATAAATTTAGAAGTGAGTACATAGTTCATTTCTATGGAGCAGTATTTATTCCTAATAAAATATGTATGGTAACAGAATATGCCAAGTACGGATCTTTATATCATCTTATATTTAAACAAGGAATGAAAAAATTACCTAAAGAAGCTGTTAGAATCAAGATTTGTATGGATGCTGCAAGAGGAATTGAATATCTTCATCAAAATGGAATATTACATAGAGATATTAAACCAGATAATCTTCTTATATTCTCATTAGATAAAAATGTTCCTGTATTTGCTAAAATAACAGACTTTGGATCATCAAGAAATATTAATTCAATGATGACTAATATGACTTTTACTAAAGGTATTGGTACACCAGTTTATATGGCTCCTGAAGTACTTGATCAAAGCAGATATAAAACAGCTGCAGATGTATTTTCATTATCTGTAACAATGTTTGAAACAATGAAATGGGGACCTGCCTATCCAAAAGAACAATTTAAATATCCTTGGCAAATTGCACAATTTGTTTGTGATAAAAAACGTCCTACTAAACCAGATGATATGAGACAAGAAATTTATGACATTATTTCCAATGGATGGTTAGATGATAGTCGATGTAGATCAAGTATAGAAACTATTGTCCAACAATTGGGAAAGTACAATACAGTTTATCAATAATTCAATTAATTTCATGTAAAAATATTAACATCCAAGAAATAAAAAAGTAGTAGAATTAATAAATGAATGATAAATAATCTTTTATAGAATAACTACCATAAAGGTGGAGATTCTAACCACAAAGAAGGTGCTACAGAATCAAGCCAATTAAGAAGCTCATTTGTTAAATTTATTTGAATATCTTTAGATAAAAATAGATTAGATAAAGCAACAAATTCTATATCACCTGTTCTATTATGTAATAAATAATAATAATCTGATTTAATAAATTCATTAGTATAATTTCTTGAAAATGCATTTGCAATATCTCTTTTCATTTGTTTTGTTAAATTTCCTTCAATATACATTTGATGATTTTTAGATACTACTAAAGCCAATAATTTATTTTCTAATCTCATTGGACATTTTAAAATAACATCTTCAAGAGAAATGTCTTTTAAATATGATTCAATATCAATACATAACATATTTAATGAAACAATTGACTCAGGTAATGTTGAAATTGCAACAATAGTAACTCCTTCTTTTATAAAATCAAAATAACTCTGAACAAATCCATCTTCATTAAAATCAGATAAACATATTGGTTGAAGAACTTTCTTTCCTACTCTTTTCATTGTATTAATATGAGTAATTAATGTTATTATGTCACGTGAAGATAATTTTGCATTATTTCTTCCACGTGCAAATATAATTTGTTCATTTTTAAAAATTAAAACAAAGATAATACCATCTTTATCCATTTGTTTTTCTATAACTTTTACTGAAGATTCAATACGTTCTTCAATAAATTTTCTTTGTTCAGATAGAAGGGGATAAATTGTTGTACAATTAACACTACATCCAATACAATTATTAGCTGTTTTTAATGCATTTTTAAGTAATGAATAATGTCCACTAATTACTCTTCTTACATCATAATTACTAGAAGAATCTAACGTTTGTTTTATTGTTGGCAATGGAATAAATGAATGAAGTACATGAGATACAATAGAACATTGTGCACGTAGGACTTTACAACTTTCGTTAGTTTGAGAAATAATACAATACCATAGTGGTGAATCTGTTTCAAATATTATTACTGCTTCATTAATAATTTTAACTTCTTTAATAGGATCATTATTGGTGTATGATATAATCCCTGTTAATGTTGCACAGTATGATGATAAAAGAAGCACATTTCCATATCTTGAAAATACTGGTTTACCAGCTGGTGTAAATACCATGCACTGTTTTTTATGTAAATGAAATTGTGGATCAGTTGGATCTTCTTCGTAGTGATGAAGCCATTGTTCCTTTTGGTCTTCTTCCATAATAAAAGAACTAATATTTAAAGTTCCCTTTTAAATTTTTTTCTAATGCTTTTAAACAAAATCAAATAATACAATTAAAAGAATTGAATTAAAGACCATTTGAACCAGATGCAAATCGTTGTGATGTCATTTGGTGACTCATTTTATCTAAGCACTGAACCTCAATTTCTTTTGGACCAACTACATGATTAACATAACTAAATAAAGTCTTCCCTTCTATAAAACGTCCGTTTTGATTTAATTTAATAAAAACACTAACAGGCCCAGGTGCATGTGGTGGTGTAATTGCAGTAATTGTATTGGTATTAATATATTGTCCAACAACTTCTAAAGTCCCAAATCGAACAATATACCTTCCATTTGACTCAGGGAAATTCCCTTGTAATGTGACATGTGTACCACCTGATGTATACCCTTCTTGAGGATGAATGTCATTAATTTCTAAAGTTGAATGACTAATAAAATACCGAAGTTTACTTGTATCTTTAAGTGATAAATCATTTAAAGAAAGTAATGGATCAACAATCTCTCCATTATATACAAAACATATTGTCTCTTTTGAAATTCTTTTACTATAAGAAATTAACTGGGCAATCTCATCTATTGTCTCAACTTTTTCAGTTATTTGAAATTGTTCATAACGCCCATCAATAAAAGTTTCTACAATCATTTTGTTAAATATTTTTTAGTTTTTTTCTAATTATTAGTTATACTTAATTGTTAGTTTGATGTTTTTAAATATTGGTCAATGATGTTATATGAAAAGAATTACGCTATATTTAAGTGATAATTACTTTCAATACCTTCTCATTTACAAAAATATATTAACAAACTCTAAGATTGGTTTTTATCAATTTTCTTATGTCTTTCTATTCATTTTGTCAAATAAAAATTTAAAATGAAAAGATGAAAAAATAAAGAAAAAAAAACCCTAAATTATTATTTACAATGTCATTACAAACTCAAACACCATTACAATTATTACAATCATTTACTACTCAAACAACTGATTATAAGCAGTTAATTAATTCCAATGGAATTAATGCAATTACACCTCAACAAATTCAACGAATAGAACAATTAAGTGGTAAAGCACCTCATCACTATCTTTCTAGAGGAGTTTTCTTAGCAGAGAAGTCATTAGATAAATTTTTAGATGATGTTGAAGCAAAGAAACCAACTTTTATTTTTATACAAAAATATCCTCAAAAAGAAATTGCTTTAGAAGAGTATGTTACATTAGAATTTGCTCGTTATCTTCAAGACGCTTTTAATGTTCAAGTAATTATTCAAATATTAGATGATATAAAAGTATTAAATAGAGAGGCAACAATAAATGAAGCAAGTAAAATGTCAAATGATTTAATGAAATATATTCTTGCATTTGGATTTAATGAAGATAAAACATTTATTTATACTGATTACCAATATTTTGGAAAAATGTATAGAACAATTTCATTAGTAGAAAAAGCAACTGCTTATAACGTAGTTCAACCATTTTTTAATTTTGAATATTCAGATAATATTGGTAAATTATCATCACCATCAATTATGACAGCTTCAATGTTTTCTCAATCTTATTCTCATTTCTTTTCTTCTCCTGCTCGCTGTTTAGTTCTTGACTCAATAAAAAATGTTCAATTCCATTCAATTATTGATCAAATTGCTTCTACTCTTCATTTCCTTCAACCAAGTGTTCTTTTCCATAAAATGGTTCCTTTATTATCTGGAGTAACTAAATTTGATATACCATCTGATCTCAATTCGATTCTTCTCTCTGATAATGCTAAACAAGTTGAACGTAAAATTAATAAACTTGCTTTTTCTGGAGGAAGAAATACTACTGAAGAACATAGAAAACTCGGTGGTCAATGTGATATTGATGTTTCATTCCAATTACTTAATATCTTCTCTTCTGATGATACACAAGTAAAAGATGTGGAAGAAAAATATTCAAAAGGAGAGTTATTATCTGGAGAACTTAAAAAAATTGTTAGTTCTTCAATGAAAGATTTTATTGTTGCTTATGAAGCTAAGAAGAAACCAATTACAACAGCATATCTTAAAGCTTACATATCAAAAACTAAGTTTTAATTGACTTCTTTTGAAGTAATGAATTAAATTTTAGTTTGTATCTTTTAAGAAAGTCATTGGAACAAAACCAGCTTTAGCCGTTTCTTTATTTGATGCATACCACCATCCTGATAAATGTTTCTCTGAAACAATAACTGTATCTCCTCGTTTAACAGACATCTCTTCCGGACCTTCTGCTTCAAAATCTTTAATTACAGTACAGGTTAAAAATACTCGTTCCATACCTTTAGGGTCATCACTTCTACGAGCATTAAGAGCACCTTCTTGTTTAATAATTAAACCATCTGCATCATATAATGGAAGATAAGTAGGAGTATGGCAATAAGTGTTATTAGAATCACAGAAGGTAACAATATCTTTTTGAGGGTCAATTGAAGATGCTTTTTCATTATATTTATCCATTGATTGTTTAACAACTTCAGGAATACTAGCTAATGAATTAGAGAAGTTCTTTAATATTTCTTTCATAGCTTCTAAATAAGCTACTTCAAATTTATTATAACAGTCTAATATTTCATTTTGGTCAACGTCAAAGAAATGTTTAATTCGTTTATTAGTAGTTTCAACTGAGTTAGTGTAAATTTTATTTTGATCTTCTTTTTTTTCTTTGCAATGATCTCTTTTCTCTTCAAGTGATTTAATCTTTTTATCAATGAGATTATTAGCTTTTCCTTTCTCAATATCTGACTCTGCACTAACAAGGTCTTTATGACATTTAACAAATTTATCTCTTTCTTTTTTTGTAGCATCTTTACATTTCTCTACATCTTTTATTTTATTTTCAGCATCTTGTCTAACTGCTTTAGCAGATTTTTCTACTTCCTTCATTTTAGATTTAAAGTTATCAATTGACGTTGTTAAAACTTCAACTGTTTTCATTTGTCCATCAGCCTCTTCAAATACTGAAGTTAATAGTTGTGTGACAGCTTCTTTTGTAGTTCCATACAAACATTCATTTTCAACATGTTTTTGGAATTCTTGTGCAATTTTAACCATATTTTTACAGTACTCTTTTCTTGTAGACCTTAATTTATCTAATAACTCAGCAAGATCTCCAGCAAATTTGACGTCATGACTTGCATGTTTAAAAACAAATTCAAGATTTCCTTGCAAAGTGGTTTGGAAATTCATTTTCTGTACTTTTCTAGTTTTCCTTTTCTTTAAATTTTGAAACGTATGATCTTTTAAATATAATATTTTCTAGTTCTTTGGAAAAACACTAAAAATTACAATAAAAAACATAAACAAATACTATTCTTTAATTTTAAAACTTAATAATAAAGAATTTATCTTTTTTAATAAGTTAATAAAATAAATTCTTTTATTTAGTTATGGCTTGAGTGATTTGATAGTTCCTAAAAAGAGTATGCATTGCTAGTCATTATTAATTGAAATTTTCAATAACTAAAATTGAGAGAGTTTTTTTAGAATTTATTGAACAAAAAATAACAAAAATTTTTGTTGAATATAAAAATATTCAAAAATGTAAGGACGTTTCGGCGTTGATATCTCCTAAGACACCATTTTCCTAACGCTATCCATTTCGTTTTTAAATTACGTCCTAATACTCTTGCACACTTTCTGGCGGCTTCAACTAATGAGTTTTATCCATGGCAAGTGGCGATCCAATTAAAAGCTTTCAGTTTAATTAATAATTAAATAAAATAAATTACTTATGAAATTATGGGTTTATTTGTATATAAAGAAAATAAAAATATTTAACTATATTTTAATTTAATAAATAAAAATAATAAAAACTAATTTAAAATTATTCAATATACTATATTAATTCATCTTAAAAAATAATTAGAATCGAAGTTCCTAATTATTAAAATGGGAGAATATACTCGTCTAATTTTCCTTCTTGTTCTTCTAAACGCATCTGAGTTTGGAATTGAGTATTTGTGTTTGTTATTTTCATGTTTTACATGAATTAAATGGAAGTAATTAATTTATAGATGCTATTCCATATGCTGCAACTATTTTCAAATTACCATTTTATCTTTCAACAATTATAAGTGTTTTTATTGGACCAGTAATTGGAATTATTGTTCAACTTGTTATTGGTTCATGCAGCGATTGGTTTAACTCTCGTTGGGGTAAACGTCGACCATTTTTATTACTTGGTAATTTAATTGTTATAATTAGTATTGGTATTCAAGTGATTTCAGGAATTGTTGAAGTAGTTTCTCCTTCTAAAGAGAATGATTTTTCCACATTCCAATTTATTTTTCTTGTTTGTTTTATATATATAATATTTTCTTTATATAAGAAGGTTATAGAGAATAACATTAATTATAGATGATCGGTTTATGTTTATTATATGTCGGAACAAATATACTTCAAGTTGTATCAAGAACATTAGTACTAGATATTATTCCTATTGAACATCAACATCCATGTGCATTAATGTTCATTGCTTTATCACTTTTTGCAAGGCTTATTATTCATATTACTTTTCTTATCATTGAGTCAATAGATTATACATCAGGAATAGGTGTTAAAGTACGTTCAATTACTGTACTAGTATTATATTCATTAGCAATTTTTATTGTACCATTAACAAGTACAATTACATTCTTTACTGCAACAGAGAGTTTTATTCCAGCTGATCGTGTTCCTTTATTTATATTTATTAAGAGTTGTTTAAAGTCAATTCTTGCTATTAATCGTTATACTGTTTGTAATTGGTTAATTCTTCTCTTTGGATGGATGTCATTTGTAGCATTTGATTCATGCAATACTGAACTATTCCATTTTTATAGTGTAGTGTTTTATGAAAAATCATTAAATATTATAACACCTGATATAATGTCAAGAATTCAATCAATCATATTTGCCTTTGCTCAACTTGGGTATTGTATCTATATGTTAACTAAAAAACAATATCCGTGGTATATGATGTCTATTTCTAATGCTATTACTTCTTTAATTTCATTTTTACCTTTAACACTATCATCTATTTGTTTTTATTCTTCTATAAGAATAGAATTATTAAATTCATCTAACTTATTGCTAATGATGTCATTAAGTTGTATATTTATTATTCCAGTTGCATTTTCTTCTGCTCAATTATTAAGTATTCCATTTGCTCTATTAAAGAATATTGTTCCATCAAGTCACTTTGGGTTATTTGTAGGTATATTTAATTGCGGGATTATTTTTGCTCAACAATTATTGTATGGATTAAATTATGCATTTTTTGAGTCTTATTATTCATCTCAACATACTATTACTATGAATGATTTTTTTAAACACAAAGATTTAATTCCAATATTTTGTTGTATAGCAATATTGTTATATCTTATTACTTCCATTGCTGCTTATTTTATTCGTTGGGTTTATAATTACCATGATATTAAAGATGGTTTTATTGAAAATACAATGTCTAGTTCTGAGTCTGAAAACTAATTGATTTCATTGCATTTGTGTTTATTAGAATAAGTTAATTTCTATATCTAACTTTTACTTCTCATTTCTTTTTTATTGTTTGGATATTTAATTTAAGGTAGTATTAGTTCTTAAGAAGGAAGAGTAATTTTTTTATTCTTTTTTAATCGAATCTTTTTTAAAAACAGTAAAATTACTTGAATTGTTCTTTTATTCATTCTTTTTCTACTAAACTGAGTACTTAAATTTATTATCTTTATTGTGTTTAATTTATTAATGTCTGTTCTTTATAAAACTATGTAAGTTAAAACAAAAAATATTTCTGGATATATTTATTTCTTATAGAATCAAAATAGTTTTAGTTGTCATATCATCTCTTAAATTTATATTCACAAATTTAAATAATTAAAAAAAGCTTTGTTAAGTTGCAGAAATTTTTATATAAAATTATAAAAGAATTATTAATGATTAATATAAACTAATTTTTAGTATAAAAACTTTATTGTTTAACTCAACTGATAACTTAGATAACAATTCTTCATTTTTACCGAGTTTTTATTCATTGTTTAAGTTAATAAAACATTCACATAAAACTCTTCTTCCAACAATAGCATTGAAATACGAAAAAAGAAATAATACTAAACTAAATAACACAGTCAATTGTTTGTAATTAATGACGCCTACGTCTTCTGGAATCACTCCTTCTTCTACTCCTACTTCTTCTAGTGCGACTATAATACTTGTCAGAACTTCTTGATCGACTTCGTGAATAATGACTTCTTGATCGACTTCGTGAATAATGACTTCTTGATCTATTTCGTGGATAACGACCTCTGGACCTACTTCGTGAATAATGGCCTTTGGATCTACTCCTTGAATAACGCCTTCTTGAATGACTTCTTGAATACCTCGATGAGTCTCGCTGATCCTCAACTCTTCCTCGATCATATGTTTTTTCCTTTTCAATTCCAGTTATTTCATCAAGGTATTTCTTAAGTAAGTCATGCTTCTTTCTATAATTCATCCAAAACCTTTCATTAAGACCATAGTTGAAACAAGACACCAAGGCGTCTGTAACTGTAGTATCTTGCCATGGCTTAACTGGTGGAAGGTCTTTAAAATCATCATCTCCTGTAAATTCATCCCAATGCAAAGCAAACACTCCATTTGGTTTTAATTCTTGTTCCATCATTCCCCATAACTCTGCAAATCGACCAACTAAATTTTGTGGAAATTTTTTATCTCCTAATAAAAACTTTTTGAATATAATGTTTTGATGGTCTTCTTCTTCGGGGTCATATATCTCTGAACATTCTGAATTATCTATGTTATCAATTGTTTCTTCTTTTAATTCTTCCTTTAATTCTTCTTTTATTTCTTCTTTTATTTCTTCTTTTATTTCTTTCTTTGACTCTTCTTTTGTTAAAGATGTACTCATCTAAAATAATAAATAATTATTTCTTTTTAAATTCTTTTATTTTATTTTTTCTTTTTTTTTATAGAAAATAGGAAAGTTAATGATAAGATGTGATTTAGATCTTTTTATTCCTTTACTTCTTCCTTCTTATCTCCAGCGTGTTTAGCGTCATAGTCTTCTTTCTCTTTTCTTTGCCACTCATTCATTCTTAACCATGGCCTATCTTCTGGTTTATTCTTACTCTTCCATTCTTCATATGCAGCAGATTGTTTCATTAAACTATCAATAACACCTCCAACCATAGTTTTAGTTGCTTTATTAACGCACCATGCTGGAATCCATCCATTCCATGAATTCCATCCAAAGTAATAGAACATAGTTCCTTTTTCAGTAGTTTTCATATAATAGCCTGATTTATAAGACCAAGCTCTAACAAATCCTGATTTTTCTGGGACTAATGGGTGTTTATGAGAAAAATTGAAAATGATGAATTCTGTCATTTCTGGGTTATGCCACCAACTCCTTCTATTAACCCAATCTCTGTTGGAAATAATGAATGGCATAGCAACAGAATAATATCCAATATCATTACATTCATCAATTTGTTCAATTAAAAATCCTTCAATCATACGATCATCCCATGTTTTTCTATAATCTGGATCATGAATGCACTCATAAATAACTTGAGCAGGAATATCTTTCATAGCATCAGAAACTAATTTGACTTGAATCTCTGCTGTGTTTTCTGGATTTTTAAAATGAACCTGGGTGTGTTCATCTTTATATGATTCAATCCATCCTTCAGTTTGATCAAAGAATCCTTTGAATTCTTCAAAGTCTGCTTTTGTAGAAATTGGTAAATCTGGGTTATGAGTTAATACATTAAGGTCCCCTGGTAATGACATAAAGATTTATATCAAATTGAGTTCCAAGATTGTTTATCTTTTCACTTCACCAAAATTCCTTTATTTTATAGACTTTCTCCCTTCATAATTAATCAATCTTTTTTAATTAATATAAAAAAATTCAAAGTTTGTTTCTTTTTTAAATTCTTCACCTGCGAAGCATAACAAAAAGCTATTCTGTTCTTTCTGATTTTTAGGACTTTCATTTTTGTTTTATAGTTCTGAAATGGGCAAGTATTATAATATCGCTAACAACAGAAGACAGTCCCACTTTTAATTTGTTTTTAGGTAATAAAAAATTAACTTTTTTAAAAATATTTAAATAAGAATTCCTGTGTTTAAACAAAAGAGGTGTGAGGTTTCTGGTTATAAAGAAAGACTTAGAGAAGTATTTAATAATATATTTTTGAAAAGAATCAATATTATTAAAGAACCAAATACTCCAATTCTAAAAATTATTAATAATTAACTTTTCTTTTTTTTTAGATATTTTTATACGATGAGTCTTAAAAAAATTAAATAGTATTTGTCTATTTACATAAAAAAGATTTACTTATTTATTTTTCTTATAAATGATAAGTTATATCAATTTCTTCATAAATAAAAAATATACTTCTATTAATTTAGTCTCTTTTTTGTCAATAAGAAGAAAGATTGATATAACATGAGTGTTATATATCACAGATATTGATATAATTTATTTTTTAGGCTTATCAATTTTTTTCTATTTTTAAGAAAATATTAAATCAGATTTAAAGGATTAGTAGCAATTCTTTAAAAATAATACTCTGAATATATATTGTATAATAAAATAACTGAGTAAGTATAATATAAACTTTAAATTTGATGTTATATTTAACTCACTTTCTGATGGTGGTTATGTTTAGATAACTTTTTCCCTTTTTTTTCATTACTCACACTCCAGTTCAATGATTATTAAACATTTTTAAATAGTGTTAAGCAACAAATTCTATTAAATTGTATTTCGAAAGAAATCACTTTTTGTTTAATATTTCATATAAAAAATATTAAAATAAAAAGTAGATAATTAAGTATTAATAGAAATATTTTCTATTGTTCCTTGCTTAGGTGAGCCTAATCCCGTTCCTTCGCTTTAAATGTATTTGTTCATCAACTATTGCCTTATTCTTTGATTTTAGTTGTTGAATTATGATAATTTCATTTTCTCGTTTTTGATGTGGAATAGAGTATTTAAACATCCCTTATTTAAATATTCATTATTTAATTTCTTTTTGATTTTGATGAATATTAAATTTCTTCTTTATTTTATTATTTTAAGGAGAATATATAATTACTACTGTATTGCTATGGGCTAATATTCTTTTTAGCCTCAACCACTTGACCCTTTTTCTTTGATAATCATATATTATCAATTATACCTGTATTATATTAAGTAATAATATCATCTTTATAAATACCCATTCTTATATTATCAATAATATTCTGTCATTGTACATAATAAACACTGCTATTCTTGCAGTGCTGGGTAAGATGTTTTTCTAACCAAACGGTACGTCATAACCAGTCCATAACTGGGGGAATCGAAGGATGGAAATATTTTAGGGATCTGTGTGGTGTCTCTGACGTGCTACCTTCAAATCCCTTTCATATAAAAAATATTAAATAATACCTTTTAAAGTTATAAGTTAAAATATAACTTAAATACTTTTAATAATGGAACTAATACTTATACAATCATATATTATTATCAATGAGACACTATTCATTTAAATAGTATTCTGATAAAGAGATTTTTATATCACTTAGATAAATGTTGATTGTTTTTTATGAAGAATATATTTTTATTTTAAAAAAGGTTCTAATTGAAAAATAGAACGAAAATAATATTAAACAGTAACTCTTAATCTAGAGTTTGGTTTAGTTATAGAAAGAAAGTTAAATGTTTATTTTTATGATTAATGAAAAGAAGAATCCTAATTCATGAAACAAGAAATTTAAGATATAATTCTTTATAAAATTTGTTGATATTATGTAATAATATTTTTTAGAATAAAAAAAGATAATAACATACAAATTAAGATAAAAAACAATCTTTTATTGATCAGGGAGGATATAATTAAGAATAAAAAGACCAGTTGCTCCAAGAGCCAGACCCAAATCAAGGCCAAGATTACAGAAATTAGCTGTCATTTTCATATCCTTTAACTGTGAATGAGTGAAAGCTAATTGAATGGCATGAGAGGCAAAATACCCATGAGTAGTTGAAAAGATTAGCATAATAAAGAACATTAAAAACGGATTTGTATACACATCATAATAATAAATAAATAATGGAACATAAAATACACAACGTGCAATAGAAAAAGCTAATATAACCCATCTATTCCAAGGAATTGGGATCATATACAAAACACGTGCTACAGCATCACCAATCATAAACATAAATGTATTAATTTGTAATGAAGTACTTAACTCAAGTTTTGATTCATCATAAGGAATACCTAAAAATATACCTGCAAAAACACAGAATGTCCAGAAATAATCTATTGTTACTGAAAGTAATTCTACCCAAATAGTTTTGAGAACTCTAACAAGTTGTTTTCCTATTGTATCATGTTCTTCTTCAGTAGAAGGTTCTGAACTAACTTCTTTAGTAATACTCTCTTTAGCTGTATTGTTTATTTCTTGTTCTTCTTCTGAAATACCACTTCTGGAGTGAGGTGAATTATTAGCATTTTCTGGAGTTTTACGGTCTTGAAGTTCATTTTTGTCATTTTCACCAGAAACAGAGTTAGCGTCGTTTTTGTCTGCAATATTACTTGATATAGGTCCACTATTGCTTTCTTGCATTTCAATTTCTTGTTGTTCAGTTGTATTAGACTTAGCATAACTTTGACGAATAACACGTTTAGTATGAGGGATACAACAATACATAATGTTATAAAGAGGATAGGTAATAACAACTGGAATAACATTTAAATAAAACGACAAGAAATAATCATTCTTACGATCATTTTTATAAATAGCACCTGATGCAAGACGTAAACATGAAGAAATAATTCCTCCTGCAGATGAACCAATCAAAAAAATTGCATTGTGTGTTGGTGAAAATAGTCCTGCTAATGACATAAATACACTACTATTAACTTGACATGGAGTACCACCAATAATTACAATTACAATCATCACCCAAAAACGAGCTACATCACTCTTAATATAATTTAATACAATTGGTGATAAAACAAATAGAATCAAATAAAGAATAAAAGAAAAATGGGCCAAAAAATTAAAAGGGAAACGTTTTATAAAAGTAGCCATAAGAACTAATCCAAATGCAATAAAGAAATTATACCAATTCAAAAAAATTGGATATGTAGACATAAAATCTAATGAATAATCAAATTCGTCACTAAGTAAATCACCCATATTTACTACAGCATTATAATAAATAAGGAAATTTAGACCAAAACAAAAGAAACAAATCATAGTAAAAATATTTTGCCATAATGGGATATCAGGATTCCCAATTTTTAAATCTTTAAGTTTCTTAAGACATCCCATAACCTGATTTCCAAACAGAAGTTTTAAGTTTTATATACCCTATTTGAATTTATTTCTTTGCTTCTTAAATTTCTTTCTTAAATACCCTTTCCTCTCGAATTCTTCTGTCTTCTTCCACTCTAAATTAGATTTAGATTTGGAATATCGTAGAAATCGAAAGAACTCATCTCATATATTATATTTTCAAATCCATAATAATTCATACTGAATTAATTCTTAGGTATTTTTATTTTCTTATGACACTAAATTTATCTAATTTTATTTAAATAAGCCCTTTTTTTATCTCATTGAAAAACAAAAAATTTCTTTATTATTTTAATAAAAAAGTTATTGAGAAGTGGTTGAAATATAACCAAGAAATAATTAACCAAAATGAATTAAAAGTTAATATTTTTCTATCAATTAATCACACAGGAAAAGTATATAAACAAATAGCTTTTTAATTTATGATTTGTATCGAATGATTTAATTGAAAATTATTTATAAAATAGTTATATTAAGTAAGAATGTTAGTTGAAATAGAAAGGGTATTTCTAAAATATTAAGATTTAAACCATCAACCAACTGTCTCTTAGACTTATAAGTGTTACTGTGTTAATAAAAAATCTTTATTATAAAATAGAAATTAAACATAATATTGTAATAGTTAACTCAAACTTAATTGTTTCAATGACAATTAATTAGTTATTTTCTGAGAGTGTCAAAAAATTAATTTAATAATTAGAGTTGTTGAAAAACAATGACATTTTGATAACTGATTTTATTCGTTTTTAATTAACTGACCCTATCATAGTATTGGTGTATAATTTTAATAACAAATAATAAATATTTCATGTTATATTGTTATTTAACGATCAAATAGAAAAATGGTTGATAATTTTTTAATGAAATACTTCTATTAAAATCAATTAAATATAAAATAAAGTGTCATTATAAAATAATGACGAATATATATTACATATTAATTCTTTTTTTGATAAATAATATGATGATTATAATTTTATATTTGATTTAATTTTTTATAAAAATATAAAAATATTTGATTAAATGTCATTTAACTCTGCTTTTGTAATTTTTTTTGATAATACTATTTGTAAATACCTTTGCTCTTTTCTTCTATAATAATATTTTCTTGATTGACACTTAAACTTCTATTATAATACATGTTATCATTGTAAATACTTTTCTTAACTATTAGTAATTCTCATTTTTTTTTAAATACATTTTATTTGTTTCTTTTCAATGTTTTTTATTTGTTATGTTAATTATGTTTAGTACATTCTTAATATTATTTCACTGCTCTTTATTTTGTTCTAATAGACTTTTTTTTAAACACTCTCATTTTTACATTGTCAGTAGAGTAGATTCTTTGGTTCGTATATTTCTTGACAATTTATAATTTTTTGTTTATTTTAGAGTAATGTTTTTCCTTTTTGTTTTCTTTATGTGATAACAAGTTATGAATAATTGATAATATTGTAATAAGTTCTGTTAAAAAGTATAACACAACCACTTACTGATTTAACACTATCAATTTAACCTTCGAGTCTTATCTCTCGTTTACAACTTTTGTATTATTGAGAATGAAATAATCTTAATAATATTTAATACATTTTATTCAAAAAATAAGTAAAATTTAATATAAAGTGAAAATTGAACTCAAGCATTAGTCAGTTCTGAGAAGTTCTGCCCATGTTATCCCTTCAAAAAAAAAAAAGAGAAAAAAAGACCTCATATAAAACTATTTTGAATAACATTACAAAAAAAAAAAAAATTTGGAGAAAAAGTTAAAAAAAAAATATAAAAAAAGAAAAAATATAGGTAAAAAGAAAGGAAAAAAAAGGGAATTAGGGGAAAAAGAAATTATGAGATCAAAGTCAACAAGAAATTCTTTGGGTAGATAAAGGACAAAAAAGAACTAAAAATTATATTATTTGAATGCAAGTATTGTTAGTGTTACTCGCAATCACATGTGCTTTTGCTGATCAAAGTGCCTATTATGTAAAGAATTACTATGAGGTCCAAGAAAAAATTTCAAGGTTAGAGGTAGAATTAAGAAGAATTGAAGATATCGAAAGACATATTCATGATAAAATTGACCACGCTATTCTTGATTTAGATGCTGCTGCTCCAGCTGATAAACCACAAATTAGTCAATACATTGAAAGTCTTAAATCTGAATTAAGTGGACCACTCAATAGAAAGAACGAATTAATAGCTGGTATCAACGCCTTGTTAAATACTGTTCCAGCTGAGGTCAAAGAAAATATCATCAGTGTTCTTCACTTAGAAAGAAGGGTTAATATTATTGGTGATATCCTTGGTGATGCTAAAACAGCACCAAAAGTTGTTGTTCCACAAGTTGCTAAATCATCAACACAAGCACCACAAGTAATTACGAAATCAACTTCTAAAGCTGCTTCTCCAGTAAAAAAAGAAACTGTAAAGACTGAAGAAAAGAAAACTGAGGTAAAAGCTGCTGTTAAAAAAGCAGAAAAGAAGGCCGAGAAAAAGGTAATGAAGGTTGAAAAGAAAGCAGAAAAGACTGTCAAAAAGGCAGAGAAAGAAGCTAAAAAAGTAGCTGAGTCTGTTAAGAAAGAAGCTAAAAAGTTATTAAAGAAGGCTAAAGAAGAAGCTAAGAAAATGACTGCTAAAGCTAAAAAAGCAGCTGAAGAAACCAAGAAAGCTGCCAAAGCTGATACTAAGAAGAACGAAAAGAAAGTAAAAGAAATTAAGAAAGCAATGAAAAATTTGAAGAAAGAAGTTAAACAAGAAACTAAAGAAGTCACTAAGAAAGCTGCTAAAGACGCTAAAGCTAAAGCCAAGGAAGTATCTAAGAAGATTTCTAAACAATCAAAGGCAACAGTTGAAAAGAAAGTTTCTGATGCTAAGAAACAATTAAAGAAGAGTGAAAAACAAACTAAGAAAGAATTAAAGGCTAAAGTTGCTGTTGCTCAAAAGAAGGCAGAAAAAGCTAAGAAAGAAGCTAAGAAGAGTGGAAAGAAGGCAGAGAAGAAAGCTGCTAAAGTAGCTAAGAAAGCAGAAAAGAAGGCAGCTGAAGCTAAGAAGGTTGCCACTAAATCAGCAACTAAGGCTACTGAAAAGGCTAAGAAATCTATTGAAAAAGCTAAATCTGAATCAAAGAAGGCTGCTAAGAAGGTAGAAAAGAAATTAAGTGAATCAAAGAAGTCTTTGAAGAGTAAGATTAAAGTTGCATCTAAGACTGCTAAGAAAGCCGCTAAAGCAGAAAAGAAGGCTGAAAGCAAATTAAGTAAGATTAAGAAGGACGTTAAGAAAGGAACAAAGACTGCTGCTCAACTTAAGAAGGTACAATCTCAAGTTAAGAAAGCCAAGAAGAATGCAAAGAAAGCTCTTTCTAAAGAATCAAAATTAAAGAAATCATTAGCTAAAAAGATTACTAAGAGTTCCAAGAACGCTAAAGCTATTGCCAAGAAATCTGCTAAGAAAGCTGCTAAAAAGGCTGAAAAGAAAGCAGAGAAGAAAGCTATTAGTAAAGCAAAGGCTTATACTAAGAAGAATACCAAGAAAATTGCTAAAGAAGATAAGAAGAAACTTAAGAAAGTTCAATCTAAATTAGAAAAGAAAGTTAAGAAAGTAGAAAAGAATGATAAGAAGGCTCTTGCTAAAGTAACTAAGAAAGACAAGAAAGCTCTTGCTAAGATCACAAAGAAAGTTAAGAAGGTTCAAAAGAATGATAAGAAGGCTATTGCTAAATTAGCTAAAAAAGATAAAAAAGCTATTGCCAAATTAGCTAAAAAAGACAAGAAGGCTCTTGCTAAAATTGCCAAGAAGGATAAAAAAGCTATTAGTAAATTAGCTAAAAAGGCTAAAGATGCAAAGAAAGTTGCTAAGACTGCTGCTAAAAAAGCTCAAAAGAAAGCAACCAAAGCCGCTAAGAAAGAGGCTTTAAAGGCTAAATTATCTGCCAAAAAGGCTGAAAAGAAACTTGCTAAAAAAGTTAAAGCAGTTAAGAAGAGTGAAGCTAAATTAATCAAAAAGAATAATAAAAAACTTGCTAAGAAGGCTGCTAAAGCCGCTAAGAAAGAGGCTTTAAAGGCTAAATTATCTGCTAAAAAGGCTGAAAAGAAACTCGCTAAAAAAATTAAGTTAGTTAAAAAGAACGATGCTAAATTAATTAAGAAGAGCAATAAGAAACTTACCAAACTTTCTAAGAAGGCTACAAGTAAGGTAACCAAGAAGAGTACTAAAAATACTAAATTTGGAAAGAAAGCTGCAAATAAAATTAATAAGAAAGCTAAACTTCAAAAGAAAAAAGTAAATTCATTACTCAAAAAAGCTTCAAAGAAAGCATCACCAAAGAAGATTAAAAATTTGAAAAAAGCTGAAAAGAAGTTTATTAAGAAAGAAAAGAAATTAGTCAAATTACAAAAACGATTTGCTAAAGCTTCAAAATCAGAAAGAAAATCTCTTAAAGCTAAGATTGTTCAAGTCAAAAAGTCTGCTAAAGCTGCTAAAAAATCTGTTAGAAAAGCCACTAAGAGTGTCAAGAAGTCAATGAATCAAAATAGAAGAAGAAAATAAATTAATTTCATTTGATACTTTTTATATTTTGTTTATTAATATTTTATTTGATATTTATATTTTTTTATAATATTAAAGAGAGAATAATTAATTATTAACTCCAAAATTCTTTATGATTACTGAAAATAAAAAATATAAAAGTTTTACTGTTAGTTCAATTAAAATGAATAACGGTCTAAGAATGATTGAATCATTCCTTCAACACTTGGTTCATAGGTAATTAATTTAACTTTACCATCAACCATTTTAGTGTTGCATTGGATAAAACCAGAACGAGGAATCTTCTTATTAATGACAATTTCTCTAAACTTTAATTCATCTTCGTTTGGAGTAGATAATGGAATGAAAAATGATTGTGCATATTCTATATCAGCTGTTGCTCTACATATTTGAATTTTTAATAATAATTCCTTCAATGCTTCAATACCTTTTGGAATTAATTCTCTGTGTAACACAATATTCTCTCCAATAATTTCAACCGCACCACTCTTTTCAACTGTTTTAAATAACGCAAATCGGGCTTGGCAATGTGCTTGTCCCCAACTTTTAGTTTCTGGATTATAGAATTTTAGTCCAGTTAATCCACTTCTCATTTCAGATAACCAGTTAATGTATTGAACATCTTCAGACAATTTTAATATCTCTTTAACAATTGGATTATATGTCAAGAATAATCCAACGGTTTCAGCCCTACACTCTTCCATTGCACTTCCAAGTGATTTAAATACTGTGTCATAGGTCATTTTATCTTGATAGTATTTAACTTTTTTCCCATTCAAAGGATTAATAAGGTCTTCAGGGAAATTCTTCTTTCCATTGTCACATCGAAGATATTTTCCACTTCCATGACCAAGAAGTTCATGCAAAGCAACTTGAGTTTCTAAGGCACGAGGAGAACATGTTTTGTATAATGTTTGTTGTTCAAGACTTATGAAAGGAATATTATCTTGGCTAGAACCACATGCCATAACATTAGACAATGATACATTCTTAAATTGTTCCATTCTAACGTCATCATAATTAGGTAAATTAATTCCAATTGGAAGTCCTGAAGTTCCAAATCCAACAATATCAATTGATGTAAAATCAGGTGATTCAAATACATCTTTCTCAAATACTTTGCCCCAAGGAAGTGATGGTAATATTTCATTTGCTCTTTGCACCAATTCAGTTAATTCTTTTGTTTTCTCTTTATCTACTACTGCAACAAACATCTCCCATTCACCACGAACTCCAATAGGATCTTCATAAGTTTCAATAAATCCAACATTAAATTCAACAGATGGTTTTTGATCCCTTACCCACCATCTCTGTGCTTCTTTATGAAGGTTATAGTTACTAGTAAATGTTTGGATATAATTCTTAAACATTTCCTTTTTGTTTTTATCTCTTTGAACTAACTCTAATTTTTCACATTCTTTTAGTTCATTTACTAACATTTCTAACTCAGAATGACACCATCCATATTTTAATATTACATCTTCATATTCTTCTTCCCTTTCTTCTATAGAAGCAATTCCAATTATTAATTTATTATTAATTTTATCAATTCTTGTATTTTCTAATAACATTCCTTTCTTTTGTAATAATGCATTACAATGCTCAATATCTTCTTTAGTAATATTAGAAGAGTAATAAGCAGTGCATCCTTCAGGTGGAATACCAAAATGAATAAGACTTGGAGTTACGTCATACATAATGTCAATTAAAGATTCAAAATAATTATGTCCAGATGCTTTAATTATAGTAGTAAATTCTTCTTTGCTACATTCAGGAATAAACTTTTTATCTCCAAAAGATAAGTAATTTCCTCCATTAGCAAAGAAAGTTGAAACATAATCTTCATATTGTTCTTTTGTATTGTCTGATACTTCTGCTTTTTTTAATAGTTCTGTATGTGAGATAGTTTTGTACATCTTCAAAAATGCAACAAAAATGTCATACGCTTCTACTGAACACTGTTTAACAGAAATAGGGAATGATGCCCAATTAGCCTTATTCAAGTAATGTATATAAATTTGTTCTTCAGGTGTAAGTTGTTCCCAAGCATGAGTACAATCTAAAAATTTAAGAGGAGTTTTAACTGATAATGACATGAAATAACTTTTAAGATCTTGTTGAAGTTTTTTCTTCTTTTAATAATTTTTTAAGATACAAGAAAACATTTTGAATAACTTTTTTCAAAAAATTCTTCAATTAATCAAAAAAATATTAGCAAATTCACAAGTTGATGGATCAAATTCAGATAAATTTTCTTTTAAATGAAATGGAATTTTAAGATCTAGTAATGGTGTTTTTACAAATGCATAAGTCTCTATTAAAGTTACAGATGTTGGAATTGATATTGAGGTTAATTTTGAACAATTATAAAAAGCAAATTGTTTAATTTCTTTTAATGAAGAAGGTAAATTGATTGAGTTAATATCAGAATTTATAAAAGATTGTTCTTCAATGATTGAAACTTTATTAAACAAATCACTTTCTATGAAGTTACCATCTTGTTTTGTGTAATGAATGTCATTGCATTGTGTTGATGAATTATCGAATAAAATCGCTTCAAATAGACTTACTGGGTATTGTATTATATTCTTATTTCTTTGTACTAACTTGGTAGTGGAAGAAGAGTCAAAAGCGTCAAGAGCAATTGAAGTTATTGAAAAAGGAAGTATCAATGATTTTAATCCACAATGAAAGAATGCTTTATTTTCTATTGAAGCAATACCCTCTGGTATAACAATGTTTTGTAATGAAATACATTCAAGAAAACATTTCGGTGGGATTGAACGAATATAAGGAGAAAGAATGACTTTAGTTAATCTTGTGTTGTATTCAAAACAACCTCTTCCAAGTTCGTAAACACTTATTGGTAATTCAAAACTCTCTAACAAACATCCTTCAAAACATCTGGCCCCAATCCGTTTAACTTTATTTGGAATAGTTATTTTTTGAATACTTTTACTAAATGCTTCATTTCCAATTACTAACAAATTCTCTGGTAAATCAACAGCAGTTAATTGTGGACATTTTTTGAATGCATAATTCCCTATAGAAGTTAGAGATGATGGAAAGATTACTTTTCTTAATAACTCACTTGAATTAAATGTATTCATTTCTATTGAATTAACTTTATCAGGAATAATATAAGTTTTCATTGAAAGAGGTGTGATTTGTTCATGAATAGTTTTTAGTTGTGTTCCCAAAGTTCCTATATGATTAATTAATGTTGAGTATTCCAATATATTCATTTCAGTTAGTTTTAAATTACGAAATTCCATTTTATTTCTAATGAACTCAGGAAATTCAAGATATTGTTTATAGTCAATATCATACACAACAATATACTTATACATCCCTTCTTTTATTTTATCTACTTTACTATACAAAACTTGGGTTTCAATATTATGAAATAACTTTAAATCTCTATGAGGATTATATCTATATTTATCTAATAAATCACGAAATTTAGAATTGACACGTATAATTCTTCTATAATCATCACTTGTCATGAGATATTTGCCAACAATCATCATAGAGTATGAATCAATCTTACTCATTTATTCTTTTATTTTGTTTTTTAAGTTTTAGATTTAAAAAAAAAAAGAATTTGTGTTAAATGATATTTTAAAAAATAATCTTCAATTGTTAATTGTATTCACTCTATAATTACTTTTAATGTTAGTTTATTGTTTGGTCCATATAATGATTGAAACGTTTTTTTATTATCTAATTCTTTTTTACAACAAATCATTTTCGTATATGTACATGGTGTTGTTAATTGATTAATAAATGCCTCTGGTTGTTTATTCATTACAATTTCATACATCCTTTTTAAGTCAGCAATTTCTACGTCTAATGAAGGGATATCAAGAAACTCATTGTGAATAGTTTTTATAGCTTCACTAACAACCCTTTCTTTTATTTCAGTAAGATGAGGTGGAATTAATGGATCAATATCTATTTCTTGGCACTTTTTGATTGCCATGATTTTAGGAAGGGTTGTGTTAATTAAATTTATGATTTCTCCGACGGTTTCTTCATTACTAAATTCCATTGAGAATTGATATAATTCATTTACAATTTTTAACAGAACCATTTCTATTTTTATAGTTCTTTGTTTTTCTTTTCAATTTATGAAAAAATTTCTATACTTTTTCCAAAAAAATATTCAAAGGATAAATTAAATATTTAGAAATAATTAAAATAGACAAATGATTAAAGAAAATGAATAAGGTTACAAGTGTTTAAAAGGTATTGAAATAAAGTCAAGAGTTATAAATTAGGTGAATATATAATATCTATAAGTGTTTTATATATGACTATACAAAAAGTTAAGAAATAACAAGAGAAAATACATTAAATAATAGTTATAAATTAGTGATATTCATAAATAAATAAAGATTCTGTTAATAAGAAATAATAAGAATAAATTATAAAATACTATATGATTATAAATTTTTAATCGTTCTATAATAATAAAAAATTTTATATATACAAAAATATGATGATATTTTATATTCATTTTGACTGTATAACATACAAAAAAATAATAAGAATAAACATTTGGTTTGTTGGTTTAACTGAAAAAAAATTTTCATAATGACTAGCCACACATTTGATCTAGTGAATTAAAAAAAAATCTATGATAAAAAAACAATAGATTGAGAATTTTATTTGCTTCAAAGACTATGAAAACTCAATCTATTATATTTTGAGTTATATCAATTATTTAATAAATATATTTATATTAAATTTAGAATTAAAAACAATTTAAAAAATCAAAAGAAAAACAAATATCAAAAAAGTACAGGGTTTTTAAAACATTATGTTAACTTAGATACTATATAATGTTGTAAGAAATAGTAAAAAAAATAATAAATGATTGTAAAAAATTAAAAAGTTAATTTGCGTCATACCCTTTTTTTTGAGATTCAGGTTGAAGTAAAAATGCAGGAATTTAAAGGATAATGGAAATAATGATAAGAAAAAAGAAATAAAAAAGGGAAAGAACTTAAAAATTAATATCGATGGATATAAACCAAGCACTTCAACTTATCACAAAAAAAATCACATCACACGAAATTTTAATGAAGGAAGTTATAATGGAACTAACACATACAACAACACAATTAGATGCAGTCAATTATCTTGCAAGGCCAATGGTTCGTGAGCCAGTCAAAAAGATATTAATGGAACAATTTAATCTTAATGAAGAAATCGTCACCCAATATTCAACACAATTCAAACAAATTATTCCCGAACAAGCAATTAATTTCGAAGACGTTGCACAATTTGAGTCATATATAATTGTTATGATAAATAATAAAAACGATAGATACTTAGAGAAACTCGTTGAGTTAGTAGACTTGTCATCCTTTAGATATACTGACGTGTTAAAGAAATATTGTTATGACAAAATATTAATGAAGCAAAATAAAGAGCTTAGTAATAAGAATGATAAGTTACTAGCTAAAATTGCTGTTTTCGAATCAATGTTAAAACAAGCTAATTCTGAAATTAAATCTCTTGAAACAGAAAACAACTCACTTAAATCTTCTATTCAAAATTTAGAAAATAAAGTCAGTGATTTATCAAGAACTTCTACTTCCGTAAAGAAAGTTAGCACAGAAGAGCCAAAAATAGGTTATAGTGGAAGTAAAACACCTCAAAGTACTGTTAATGGTTTGGATGTTTTTAGTGCATTTTTTAACAAACCTATACCACAAAAACTTTCTACCAAAAGTAGTAGTAGTTCTAGTGATGAAGAAACTGACCAAATGACTTATTCAGGAAGAGCTGTTTCTTTAGGACCTTCGTTTGGTAGTTTACCTATTGAAGATACAATAAAAATGAAAATTGATGATATTATAGAACTGGTTATGAATAATTTAGTTCAATTAGCTGGATGTAGTCAAGGTGCAATGGTTATGGCAGTTAAAAAAAGTAAGACATTAACTGATGTGTTTAACGCAACTAAAGGATGTCAAAAATTCATGATATTATATCAACTAAATAGTGGTGAATTATTTGGTACTTATCATTCAGTTCATCCAACTACTCTTGGTGTTGCAGTTCAAGATAAACATATGTTTGCTTTTACACTATCAAATCCATTCAATGTTCCAACACAAAAATATAATTGGTTAAGACCTCATGAAGATGCATTTAAAATAAGTGAAACGGAAGTATTCATTGGAGGATTAGGTGTATTTACTGATAAGCGAAATGGTTATATTTATGATGAAAATGACCCAGTTGATTTGTATTATTCAGATATGCCAATTCAGGGAAGAAAAATATTTTCTACTCGTTTGGCTCCAAAGAAATTTACTTGGAAAGAAATGGTTGTTGTAAAATTAGTATAAAATTTAACAATTATGCTGCTATGATTGTGATGTTTAATTACCAATTTTTTGTAAGGATTTCTTTCCAAATCTTTATTTCTCTATTAAGTGTGGTACTGTTTTATTCTTCTGTTTTATTCTTTTTAAAAAAGATAAGATTTTAATAATAGATTTATTTTTTTCCACTAAGGTTTAAATCTTTTATACTGTTGTATTGATTATATATTTCTTTTTTTTTTTCATAAATAATATTATTCATAATTTTAAAATTTAATTAAGTCAATAATAATTCTCAACAAATATATAATATATTTTTATACAATTAAAAAAGTATTATGAAATATTTAATATACTTTCATTTTATAAATGCTTCTAATTATATTTCTATTAAATTATGTTTAATTCTTAAAATGAAAGAAAAATTAATGATATTTAAAATAAAACAAATGAATAAATAAAAATGAAAAAAGGAAATACTTAAAATTAAATTAATTAAAATGATAAAGATAATAATGAAAATTATTTAGAATTCCATTGAATTCCAAAAACAGATTTCTTTTTATTCCCATAGACTTCTCCAGATACAGTGTTAATTAATACATAATTTAATTCTCCTTCATAACGATAAGAAGTAAAACAAAAAGGAATATAAATTCTTTGAACTTTTGAACGTTCTTGAATAATTTTAACATTACAAGAATAACTAAAATCATTCTGAGTACTTTTTAAAGCAGTTTGTTTATATTCCCTAGTTAAACTAGCAATTTGTCCTTGGACATAATTTTGATATATCCCAATAGGTTCTTTAGAATCTTCAAATAATCTTTTAGGAATATCTTTTGTAATAAATGAATCATTTCCTTTAAACCATCCTGATAATTTGTCTACTACTGATGGATTTTCTATTTGTTTGAGAGTTCTTGCATTAGGATTTTTTGGATCAAACTTATATATTCTTCCTGGTGGTATTATTACTTCATTCAATAACAATGATCTGTAAGGACTTGACGATTGCCATAAACATATTACATTACTTAATGGACGTTCATAATATCCAATACATCCATCACAACCAAATGTAAGTTGAATCCATAAAAATGGAATCATATGAATATCATCAAAAATAATTGGTTGACTTTCAACAACTTCTAATAATTTTTTTGATGAAAAAAGTCCAGAAGAAATCCATTTATTGAATATTTTATAAAGGTCCTCACTGTCTTGTTCTTGTCTCATAAAATGTAATGGCAAATTATCATTATTAAAATTCGCTGATGAACATACTACATTCCCTGAGGCAACGGCTTTTTCTTGATTATAGGTGTAATGACTTACAGAAGTAGATGGAACTTCATAAGTAACTGGAACATATTCAGACCTTCTTTTTATTGGAGTATTAAATGACTTAGGCTGAAATTCTGATGGGTTTTGAATGTTTGGAGAACTCTGTTTTGTTTGTACTTGAACTTTTTTTGTAGGTGTGTCAAAATGAGTTGCATTGAGTTTACTGGCTTTGTTTGGAAGTTGTGGTTTTTGTTTTATTGGTGCTCCATAAGCTGCAGTAAATTGTGGTGGAATTTCATCTTCTGAAAAATAATAAGTGTTAGAAGAAGTTATAGAACTACTATTTGATGATACCTCATCAAATGGATTTGTTGAGTTAGTGTTTGGTTTTGGAGGAGGAAGAGGAGGTAATTTTTTTTGTGGTATTGGTTTAATTTCATACGTTGGAGTTGGTTGTACAACTTGAGAATTATCAAAAGTTGGATACACTGGTATCGTTGGTTGAGATACAATAAATGAAGGTTGTTGAGGAGTAGGAATATAAGGAGGTTGATAGATTGGAGGTGGAACTTCTTCTGAATAATCAATTGGTTGAACAGGTATTTGAACAGGAACTGGAATTAATGGCGGCTCATTCTCTGGAAGTATTGTTTCATGGGTAGGTGAATTCTGAATTTCGAGAATAGGAATACTTTGTTTTGACTCGGTATTTTGTTTTAATGGTTCAATAATTGGTGACACTTGTGGTAGTGTTTGTGTGTCATAACTTTGTTCTTGTTGTAGTTGTTTAATAACACTTGGTTGTTGGTTGTCTTGAGGAAGATCGTGTAATGTCAATGAAATTAAAGGAGGATTATCAGTAGTATTATCAATTACTTGTTTATCTGTCGTAAAAATGTCATTTGTGTTCTAAAAATGAGTTTTTTGGTTTGTAATAAAGGTCAGTTGTAACAATAAAAACAATGTCAAATAAAAAAGTCATTCAAAAGCAAATTAGAAACAAACATGTGTATTCATACATAATGGACATTCCATTTCACTCCCTCCAAGTAAAAGACTATCTACACAATCACTACAGATAATTTGGCCACACGGAAGTGTTATTGGATTGGTTAGAGGGGTTAAACACAATGGACAAGTCATCTAAAAAATATCTAAAAAAGATCTTTTAGAAAAAATAATAAAAATCTTTCAATTAATGATCCAACATAATTTTCCTTCTGAACAGACAATTGAATCTATTTCTTCATACCTCATTTCTCTTAATAAGACAATTAACTTACATTCAATAATATTAAATCATTATTTATCTCATACATTACATATCAATACTTCACCTCAAGCTATTAATTATCTTTCTCAACATCCTGATAATGATTTAATGCAATATTTACAATCTCTTTATTCTTTTTCTATTGAAGATTTTAATGCATTCACTTCTCATACAACTGAAATAGCTTCACAAGAAGATTCAACTAAAGAACAACTTATTCAAATGTCTCCTGAAGCTTTTGAAATTGCTGTTGATTGTTCAGTAGGACGTATTCCACCTTCACCATTATTACCGATTATTGCTAATTTAGCAGCACAAAAACAACTCAGTGATATAAAATACG
>NW_001854575.1:37173-41372 GCF_000209125.1 Entamoeba dispar SAW760
AATAAGAAAAGAATGTTACAAACAGTGGTAATTCTTTTAATACATTTTGTAATTTTTTAATTGTTTGATTTTTATCTATTTTATCTAATTCAATAAATACAAGAAATAAATCAGTATTTTCTTCTGTAACTAAACTATCAGGTAATTCTCTAAAATATAATTTAAATAATGAAGCTATAGTATGAATATTTTCTCCTTCTAAATTTACTTCTTTTCCTTCGTTGTACTCTTTCTTTAAATTATTAACTACTAACATATTTCCTGGTATTCTAAATAATCCTTCTGTTTCTAATAACGTCGGATTTTCTTTAAAATATTTTAATGAGTCATATACCGGTAATGGAAGTCCTTCTTTTAATGGAACATCTTCTAATAAGGCACCAAACACTTGATTATTCATATTCTTTTTCTTAGTTCTTATATTTTTGTTGTTTTATTTTCATTATACATAACTAAAGTTAATGAGTAATTGTTTTTAGTACTTTTTATGAAGGGTGCTGTAAATGTTATAAAGAAATTAATGAAAGTTTTCTTTTTATCAATGATGGTGTAATAAACCAATAACCACTAAAATATCTTAAAATAGTACTAATTAAGAACTGAAAAATAAATGGACAAAAACAGAAACAAATGACAGAGTTAAGAACTACAAAGTTGATGGAAATACAAGATATAAAGAGTTTCATCTAAAAAAATAGATAATAAAAAGATATGAGTGTAGGATTCAAGAGAAATACAGAAAAAGAAAGGGAGAATGAAATCGCTGCTTTTAAGAGTAAAAAAGGATTTGTTCAGAAAGGGGTTGATGATCTTGTGATGTTACCAAAAATTGATGAAAATGAGATTGTAGATAACTTAAAGAAAAGATACAATTATGATGCTATTTATACTAATATTGGACCAGTGCTTATTGTTATTAATCCATTTAAAGATCTTGGATTAACTACTGATGAATATGTTCATTTGTATAAAGGAAAATTTAGACAAGAACTTCCTCCTCACATTTTTGCTTTATCAGAAGAGACATACAGAAATATGAAAAATGAAAAGTGTAATCAATGTTGTATTATTTCAGGAGAATCTGGTGCTGGTAAAACAGTTGCAGCTAAACAAATTATGCAATATATTGCAGCTGTTTCTGGTGGAAATGAGAAAGTTGTTTATGTTAAAAACGTTATTTTAGATTCCAACCCATTACTAGAGGCTTTTGGAAATGCTAAAACATTAAGAAATAATAACTCATCACGTTTTGGTAAATACTTTGAAATTAATTTTGATGATCATGCTGATCCAGTTGGAGGAACAATTACAAATTATCTTCTTGAAAAATCACGTGTTTGTACACAACAAACTGGAGAAAGAAATTATCATATTTTTTATCAGTTGTTAGCTGGTGCACCAGAAAATTATTATAATGATTTTTATTTAACTACACCTGATTATTTTGTTTATACTAATCAATCTAACTGTATGGTGGTTGAGGGTATTGATGATAAAAAAGATTACGCAGATTGTGTTAAAGCTATGAACACTATTGGTATTTCCGTTGATGAACAATATTGGATATTCCAATTAGTTGCTGCTATTCTTCATTTAGGAAATGTTTATTTCACTGAAAATTCATCTGGATATGCTGAAATTACAGATAGGTCTGCATTAGAAACTGCTGCTTATCTTCTTGAAGTAGATCCAGGACAACTTGAACATGTTATGTTAGTTAGAAAATTAACTACTGGAGTAGGGGCTAGAGCTGAAGTTTTTGATTCACCACTTACAGTTGAACAAGCTGAAGCAACTAAAAATGCTATTGCAAAAGAAATTTATGATAGAATTTTCACTATGTTAGTTCAAAAAGTTAATATTGCATTACAAAAACATGGAATAGAACATCAATGTGTCATTGGTATTCTTGATATCTTTGGATTTGAAATTTTCCCAGTTAATGGATTCGAACAATTTTGTATTAATTATGTTAATGAAAAATTACAACAATACTTTATTGAATTGACTTTAAAAACTGAACAAGAAGAATATATCGCTGAAGGTATTAAATGGACTCCAATTAAATACTTTAATAATAAAGTTGTTTGTGATTTAATTGAAGGAAAGAATCCACCAGGAATGTTTAGTTTATTGGATGATATTTGTGCTACAATGCATGCCCAAACTGAAGGTGCTGATCGTAAATTCCTTGAGAAATGTTGTTCTGTTCATTCAACAAACCAACACTTTGTACCATCAGGAGAAACATTTACAGTTCAACATTATGCCGGTCCTGTTAATTATTACTCTGAAGGATTTTGTGAAAAGAATAAAGATACACTGTTCCTTGAATGTGTTGAATGTCTTCAAACATCTAATAATCAATTACTTTATGATTTATTCCCATGGACTGCTGAACAAGAAGCTGCTAAAACTGGTCAAAAGAAGAGACCAACAACTGCTGGTTTTAAGATTAAAACATCTGCAAATGAATTAATGGCAGCATTGTCACAATGTCAGCCACATTACATTCGTTGTATTAAACCAAATGAAACAAAGAAACCACAAGATTGGGATGCTGATCGTGTCAAACATCAAGTTAAATATCTTGGTTTACTTGAAAACGTTAAAGTTAGAAGAGCTGGTTTTGCTTATCGTGCTCCTTTTGCTCGTTTCCTTCAGACATACAAAAAATTGTCTCCAAAAACATGGGGTACTTGGGGAGAATGGACAGGAGATGCCAAAGAAGGCTGTAGATTAATTCTTGAAGGACTTACAAATATTGAACCAGGTCAATGGCAATTTGGTACAACCAAATTATTCATTAGATTACCAGAGTCTATTTTTGCTATTGAAGAAATGCTTGAAAAGATGGACTTTGATAAGGCTGTTGCTATTCAAAAAGCATGGAAAGGTTATAGAAATAGAAAGAGAGCATTATCTCAAAGAGCAGAAGCTGCTTCTATATTGAAAGGAAAGAAAGAACGAAGAAGAGAGTCTGTTGATTATACTAACAATAAATGGACTGCTGATTATATCAATTATGAGAATGAAATTCCATTACAAGAAGCTATGGAAGGACATATGGATGAATTGGTTAATTTCGACGATTGGGTTATGAGACTTAATAAAAAGGGAAAAATCGAAAACAGAGCATTATTACTTACAGATAAAGCTATTTACATTGCCCAAAGACAAATTAAGAAGAAGGTCTTAAAATATATTGTTACTTTTAGAGGTGATTTGTCTCAAATTAGTGAGGTTGTTATGAGTACAATGCAAGATAATTTTATGGTTATTAGAGTTAGAGGTGCTTATGACTCAGTCTTGTTATGCCCTCATAAGACCGAATTCTTGATGATGCTTTTAGAGAATTATAGAGCGTTAATGAACGGTCAAAGTTTCCCTATTAACTTTAGTGATTCAATTTCTTTCAGAGGAAAAGATGAAAAGAAAGATAAATTGCTTGTATTTAAGAAAGATGATGGACCTAAAACATTACCTGTTGAAGAACAAAAATCTTTCAGCAAACATGTTCTAGTAAGAACTGGTTTACCAAAAGAAACAGACACCACACCAGGAAGTTACAATTCATCTGTTTCTTCTTATGCTGCTCCTGCTGCATCTTCTTCAAATAATTATTCTGCACCTCCAATGAAATCTGCACCTCCAGCACCAAAGGCTGTTGCACCACCACCTCCAAAACCAAAATTACCACAAGTTAAAGCACTCTATCCATATACTGCTGCTAATGACGAAGAATTATCATTCAAAGTTGGTGATATCATTACTATTCTTGAAAAAGATGAAGGTTGGTGGAAGGGAGAATTGAATGGACAAGAAGGATGGATTCCTAACAACTACGTCAAAGAAATTTAATTTCAAATTTTTCTTCATTACACTTTTTATATTTAATAATCATTACCATAATAATAACTATCACCATAACAATTATCATAATAATTATAATATAATGGTAAGAATCGTTTCATTCATCACTTCATTCATTTTCATCATCATAAGTATTTTATCAATAATTGAAATAGAATCAACAATATTATAATACAAATAAATCACATAATAAAACACAACACAGATATAAACAATACCATAATAAAAGACATCAACAAATAATAAATAAAAGAAATAATAGAAATACAAACCAAGAATATTTGAAAGACTATTTGAAGAAGAAATTAAAATATTTACACTACTTG
>NW_001854575.1:41472-50872 GCF_000209125.1 Entamoeba dispar SAW760
ACCATCAACAATAATGAGAAGATGGTATTTACTTGTAAGAGAAAAAACAAAAATGAATAGAATAGAGAAACAATCAGTATGACACTTGAAGAAGATGATAAACAACTAAATCAAAATGAAATAAATGATAAATACTTAAATAAGAAATATACAATGTTGAAAATGATAATAAAAATGAATTTACTGAAGAGAAGAAGAGGCATAATGAAAAAGAAAAGATGAAATTAAAAGAAGAAGAAGAAAAGAACAATGAAAAAGATAAAAGAATAGAAGAATTAAAGAAAAGAAGAGGCTATTAAAGAGAAAGAAGAAAAGAAGAAATACAAAAGAATGACCAGACTATTAATAAATTATCAAATGATATTATTTCATTAAAGAAGAAACATGAGAATGAGATAAACACTAAAAAACAAGAAGGTGATAGAAAATTATTCGAATTCAATGCTAAATCAGAAAGGAAAAGGTCTGAAGTAAGCAATTTATCACAACAAGTATACTTCATGAAAGATAAATTATCTAAATTATAAAATAAAATTACACAAGAAGAAAAGAAGAAAGAAGAGATAAATCACATTATATCAGACTCATCTGAAACACAAATTGTGAATGACCTCACCCCCAATGTTGTAGTAGCTGATGAAATATCATCAAATGAAGATGATCTTCCAAAAAAAGAAAGTTAATACAGAATTCAATCGAAGAGATGGGAAATCAGTATAAGAAGATCACCACATCTGATCATGACAATCAAAAAAACGGGGGAAGCAAACAAATAGAGAAGAATAAATTCTAACATTCTATAAATGTTTTGCACTGAAGTTATTAGAAATAAAATTAAGAAATCAACTTAAAGAAGAAGAAATAAAAAGATTAATACATGAAATTGATATTAAAATAGAAGATATTAATGAATATAAAGAAATAATAAAGAAAACATATAAAATAAAGAATGAAATTAAAATTGAAGTCAATAGAAGAATGGAAGAAGAAATAATAACACACCAATGGAAAGATATTAAATTAAAAGAATTAATAAAATAAATAAGAAACAAGAAATACAAGAGGTAATAAGAATATTCAAAGAAGAAATGAAAGAACAAGAATATGTACAATTTATTAATTATTATTACAATAAAAACAAAGTACATCAAATAATTAATATCATTAATACAAATGAAATATTAATCATTACATTAGATGATTATTATCTTTATATTAAAACTGTAACCTCAACTATTAACATCATTATTAATAACAATCAAGAAAGAAATTGAATGAGAAATATAGAAAGAATATTACAATCAAAAATATATAGATTAAGAGATTTACTCCATAATAATCAATATATGAAATTAAAAAGAATATTACATATTAAAAAATATAATATATATCATATTAAAGTAAAAACAAATGAGCAAATAAACTATTACAAATACCTCCAAAGAATGAAAAGAATAGAAATAGAAGTAAGAATAAATTGAAAAGAATAAGATGGAATTATAAAATGATAAAATATTGAAAGAGATAACTCTAAATAAACATAAAGAAGATGAATATCCAGATAATATTACCACAATTAATTTCTGGAAATGAATCTATGAAAATAACACTAATATAGATTTCATAAATATTAATTTATATGACATATTAATTGAAAATAGAATTAATAATAGAATGTATATAATCACTTTTGATGAATTAAATCATGCAATAAAATTCATTGCTAATTGGAAATCACCTGGAATTGATAAAATACAAGGCTTCTGGATTAAATATTTAGAACGACAAAAGAATTTCTTATTAAAATTATTTAATGAATGGTTGTATAATCATAATGATATCTATATTCAATTTATCAAATGAAGAACAATATTAATATACAAGAAATGAGATAAATTAGATAAACAAAATTACAGACCAATAACTTGTTTAAACTGTCTGTTAAAAGTATACACATCTTTATTAAAGATGAAGATAGAAAGCCAACTGATGATAAATCCAATTGAAAAACAATTATCACAAAATCAAATTTGATGTAAAAAATATACATATTATCAAAAGAAGGATTATTATACAATACCATAATCATTCAGTTATTAATTAATGCTAAATGGAAGTGGGTAGAAACATATTATGATATTTCTAAAGCATATGATAGTATTAATCATCAATGGGTTAAACATTGTTTAATTTATTTTAATATCACATTAGTTGTAATTAAAAGTATATTATATTTATTAATTATTACACAACTCCAATTATATTATAATCAACAAAATGAATGTATAATTAATGTAGAAAGATGAATAATACAATATGATAATTTATCTAAATTATTATTTGTATTATCTATTGTTATATTATCTAAACAATTAGATAAACAAATTAATAAGTTATCTATTAAAATGAATGGAGAAGAAAAACAAGTACAGTTAAACCACATATATATATTGATGATTTAAATATAATAACTAACAGCCTCGAAGAAATGGAAAAATCCCACAAATTAACAAAAGAAATATTTAATAGAATATGATTAAAAATAAATATAGAAAAGAGTGGGATAATGACTAATATCAATGGTCAGATAAATGGAGAATTAGCTGAATTACCAAGAGTAACTAATGATAATCATTATAAATATCTTGGTATTGAAATAAGAGATAAAATAAATATTAATAAATATTGTACATGATTATTAAATGATGTATCTTCTATTCTATCATCATTAAATATTATGAAATATAGCAGCCTCAATACAATTAGAAAGATTAATAGCGATATAATCTCCAAATTAAGATATTGATTCTGTATTGTTAAATGGAAACTTGGTGAGTTTGAGAATATAGATAAACAAATAAGAAAGGCATTGATACAACTCCAACTATACAATATAAACATCAATAAAAGTAGATTATATGTTACAATAAATGAATTATGAATGGGATTAATGTCAGCACGAGATGAATGTGCTAAGGAATTATTAAGAATATATTTAAAATATAAATGGAGATCAAATACAGAAATAAGAGAAATGATAGAGGCAGTAAAAGAGAATCCAAATGGAATAATTAAAAGAATGAAGAGAGTATTTGGTAAGAATATTAATTTCAATGAATTAATGAATATAATACAGTTAAATGAAATAAAACATGATGTAAGCAAAGTATTTGAATTTGTAACAAATAAAATAAATGAAAGATATTTAAATGAATGGAAAGAAATGTAGTGAATATATAAGAAATGTAAATTGTATATTTAATAATAAGAAATTAACAGTAGCCACATGGATGTCATTAAATATAAAAAGAAATACATTCTTCCAAGTAGTAAAGATGCAAGAAGGAGTAACTATGACAGGAAATATTAAATCTAAAATACTCCATTCTGATGCTTTAAAGTATTGTAAACATTATCCTAACACAATTCCATCTATTAGCCACATTTTGTTAGGATGTCCTGTAATGAAGAAGAATCAAATATCAAAACACGATTATGTATGTAAACAAATATATAAACATATATTAATTATTTTAATGAATTTGATGAAATAGATTTTAATACATATCCTAAGTGTATTAATAATAATGAAATGGTTATAACTTACATTAATGATTTATTGGTTAGTGACAATTCTTTTAATGTTAGAATACCAGATATATATTATCAAATCATCAATGAAAAAAAGGATATATTATTGATGTTGCCATATGTCAAGATAGAAACATTGAATTAAATTATATTTACAAATTGAATAAATACAAATAATTACAAGAGAAGCTAAGACAAAGTAGAGAATTAATTTATGTAGAAATAATACTTGTAATATTAACAATCAAATTAATACATAAAGAAACAGTAAGAAGATTAAAAACACTAAAATTACAAATCAACTTCCCCAAAATACTACGAACAATCATTATAAAAAACATGAAATACTTAATGTTCTGCATATTCAACACTGGCAACACATTAGAAGATGAACACTCTAATTCTCATATCTTAGAAGTGAACTCTATTGTAGAAATAGAACATATTAAAATCACTGAAACAATCACTTCTCAATAATCATAAAATCAAATTGTGGATATATCTATTAATTGATATTTTTTATTTAATAACCAAGTAAAAAGGATTAGAAGGTAGTACATCAGAGACACTGCATGGAACCCATATTATCCAAGCTTCGAATCTCCAATTATCGTCTAGTATGACGTACCTTTGGTGAGATAACGTCTTACTCAAAACTGATTATTTGTTACGATTATTGTTATGATATAAGATTATTTATTTATTATGATGGTAGTATTATTATTTATTATGATGCAGATATTTATCATTGATACTTTTGAATTGAATATATGATGTGTTATCAAGAAAGATTATTTAAACAATATTGATGATAAATGAGATAAACCATAATCATAATGTTATTGATATATCAAACATAAAATAACAATATAAATAATGATGAATTTTAATATTCATTTATTTCAAAATAAAAATCAGATAACGAATTAAATGATGAAATATTTAAATTGAAAATGATTGAAAAAAACAATAAATGAATAAAAATAAAACATGAAGAATAAAGTGAAATAATCACTTCTCAATATGATGAAAACATAATCATAAATATTTCATATTTAATTTCTTTATTTTTATTAATAACCAAGTAAAAATAAATTGAATTTTAAAGAAACTTAATTAAACTTGATTATGAGATATAAATCTCCTCTTTTTCCAGTTGTTCCAATTGGCATACCATATCCCTCATATGGCCCTTGTACTCCTTCTTGCCCTGTTATCATAACAGGAATAGTGTCTCCGTCAATACATGGAATAGAGCATTGGAACATTTGGTTTCTATAAGCTTGTGGAATAGCAACACTTTGGAAAAGGTTATTTTCTTGTCGTTGATAACTTTCTGTTTGTTGTGTATTGGTAACGATAATCAAATCCCTTTTTCTTCCATTAACTGGTGTTCCATATCCTTTGTAATTAAATTCAGCACCATCTGATAATCCAACAGTGATTGGGACAGTAAATATTTGTCCATTTATTTCTATTTCTTCTTGATACCCAGTGAAGTAATGATGGATTGGAATGTCAACAGATATAATTTCTGGTTCAATTGGTATATCATCAATTCCATTAGCACTACTACTTTCTTTATTGAGTGGTGGTAATTCTTTGGTGGAAGTTTCTTGACTCTTTTGATTTATTGGGGTTTGTTCAATATAATTTTTAAGTCTTTGATTTTCTTTTGTTAAGTTATCAATAGTTTCTTCGTCGTTTTGAGATTTTTCGGCCATACTTTTTCTTTCTTGCTCTATTAATTGTTTGATTTGATTAATATCTTCGTCCTTTTGTTTAATATAGTTTTCAAGTTCAAGTACTTTATTTTGAAGATCAATATTAACTTCATTAATTTTTTCTATGTTTTGATTAGTTTTGTAAACAGTATCTTTATTTTGTTCTTTCTCTTGATTTGGTTGATCTGTGGTAGTGTTATTATTTATTTTTGTTGTTTTCATTGCATTAATAATACTGTTTAATAAAATGTTTTCTTCTTTTAAATTTGTTCTTGTTGATTCTTCTAAGAGTGAATGCTCTTCTAATGCTCTTTTTTCTTCGTTTATTTTATTTATTGTTTCTTCTTTTTCTTCTCCTTCTTTCTGGAGTTGAGCAATTTCGTCTTCTAAACCTTTTACAATTGTTTCATGAGTTGAGTTTGTTTCTTCTAATTCTTTTTGAACCATGATAATTTCATCACTTTTCTCTTTGATGATTTTTTCAGCTTCGGCAAGTTTGTTTTGAATCTCGTAACATTCTTTTTCTTTCTTTTCAATGACTCCATCTTTTTCTTTTATAATATCTTCTTTTTCCTCAATAATTTTTAGATTTTGAGAGAATTTATTCTTGACTTCTTCTAATTCTTGTTTTAGTTGTTCACAATCAACAACCACCAGATTTTTTCTATCAAGTTGTTCACTCAAACTTTTAATTTCATCTTTGAGGCTGGCATTTTCACTTACAATTTTAGCAAATTTTTTATTTGTTTCAATCGCCTCTAATTTTAACTGATAAACCTCCATGTTTTCTGTTTTACCTTCTTGTCTATCTTCTAAAACATCACAGTTCTCTTGTTTTTCTTCTTCTTTTACATTAAGTTGGATGGTTGAGTTCTGCATTTGTTAAGAAATGTTAATAAAGAGATTTTTTTAAATTTTAATAAATGATTTTTATTTTTTAACTTTTTGTTTATTTTTATTTTTATTTTTCTTTCTTTTTTTTTTTCTTTTATCACGCAGAATATGCAACATATTTTGATACCATGGCTATTGAGTAATATAATAGAGTCTTGTAAAGAAAAACAAACAAGAAACAGGTATTCAAGTTCAAAGAAAAGAAAGAATGAAATAACAATAAAATGCATAATAATAATGATAAAAGAAATAACAAGAGAAAAGTGAATAGAAAGAGAAGAATACAAAGAAAAACAAATAAGAAAGAAAGTAAATATAATGATAATAAACATTACACAAATAATAAATCTAAATTATTAACAATAAATGAAATTGAAATGAAAATTAAAAGAATAACAAGAAAATGGGAGAAAGGAGAATACGAAGAATTACTTAAAAAGTATGAAGGTAAAGAAATGGTATAATATTCTCCAAGAAATATATTCAATAATAAATAATAAAATAATAAAGAAAATAAATATAAAACAAAATAAATGATGAAGATATTAAAACAAATAAAGAATGAATCAAAAACAAAAATCGAATCAAAGAAATGAATGATAGATGTAAAGCTGTAAGAATAATAAATTAAAAAGAAAATAAATGGAAAACACAAAAGAAAATGTAAAAAGAATATAACAAATAATAAATGAACATTCTTCAAAATAAAATTAAAGAAATAGAATAATTATTAAATAATTTCAAACAAAAAAAAGAATGAATAAGAACAAATTATCTCAAATGAAATGATTCAAAAAACACGAGATACAGTTAGGAAAGATTTTGAAGAAGAAATAGAAAAGATTCAAACACAAATAAAGAATATTCAAACAACATTTAATGAAATAAGAAAAATCCAAATTAAAATAATAAAATATTTCATTACAATCAAAAATAAATTAAATATAAAATAGAAATAACACAGAAATATGAAATAAAGATGAGGTCATCTTCATTCTTTGAGTTAATTATGAGAAGTTGAATGAGGATAAAATGAAGAATGATGATGCGCTGAAGAACATAAGAGATAAATAAAAACAATAACTGAATATCAAAAAAGTGGAATTGAAAACTATGAGATTGCAGAAAAAACAAGAAAAGAACTAGACCATACACAAAGAGAAAATGAAGAACAAAAACAAATAATATCAAATCATCATCAACTTATTATTTATTTTTTATTTCAGAAATTGAGAAGAAGAAAACAATGATATTAATAATAAACACACAGCAAATATTGAGAACATCATTATCTGTGATAATATAGATAAACAAAACTACCATTATGAAAAAAAATACAATATTAGAAATAAAAAGCAAAACACTAAATATCAAAAAATAAGAAATGATAATCAATCAAGAAGAGAAGAAAACACAATAAATCAAACAAATATAAATTTAATTGATGTGTTGTATTGTTTTGCAATTGATTTGTTAAATAAAAAATTAAATAAAAAATTAAGAATGAATAAATAGAAAGCATAATAAAAATGATAAATATCAATGTAAATAATGATAAAGAATACATTAATAATATTAAAAAGTCACATAGAATAAAATAAATAACTAATATATATATTAAAATGAAAATGAACTTAATCATAGAAAGTAGAGTGTAATCCAATAATAAAAATTATTATCATAAAAAATAACTCTACTGATATTGATAATGAATATCTTAACTCTATCATCATTCAAGTTAAATAAATGAAAATAAATCAAATCATAATTTAGAATGAAAGATATAGAAATTATAATAATATCATCATTGGATGATTTAAATTTAATTATGATGAAAATAAATACTAGAAATAACCATGAATTGACATTATATATTTATATTAAATGAAGAGAATATCATCATCAAGAGAATATATTCTTAATATATTTAATGAATAGTTAAATTTCAATGAAAATATCAAATTAAATATGGTAAAATGAAGAATTATATTAATCAACAAATGAGATGATATGAACAATTTCAATAATTAACATCATATTAATTATATAAATACAATTATGAAAATATTCATATCATCATTAAAATAGAATATTCATAATAGAATTAATATGATTAATGAATCATTTAAATTATTAAAAATAAATTATAATGTAAATTATAATTTCTTGATAATAATAATGAATAATTATTAATTATTAATTATATGTTAAATCAAAATAAAGAAGAGAAATATACAAAGTATATAGATTCATATTATGATATTAATAAATAATATGAATCATATTAATCATGAATAAGTAATAGAAATATTAAAATAATTTAATATAGAATGAATCAACATAAATAATATATAAAATATGATGAATATAATCATATGATATAAATATAATGAATATAAATGATATATAAAATAATAACTTCTACATTATGATTCATTATCAACTCTATCATCATCAAAAAAATATAAATTCTCAAATTAATGAATATAAGTTAAATAATATAAATCATACATTATATAATAAATAAATGATAATAATGATACAAAATAATAAAGAGTGAGAATAATCAACAAATAAAATAAATAAAAAAGAAAATACATAAATGATTGAAAAGAAATCAGGATATAAATAATATTAATTAAATACTATCTTGAAATGAAAATGTCACAATACATGAAAGAGAAAACTTGTATAAATATTTAAATATATGATAATCAGATAAAATTAATAAAATATTCAATTATAAAATCATCAAATAAAAGATAATGAATAAAATTGATGAAATAAATAGTAAAGAAAAGGCAACGAAAAAAAGGAAATAAAAGAAAAATGAAGAGAAAGAATGATATAAAGGAAAAAAGTGAAATTAAGAAGTAGAAGAAGATGAAAAGAATAAAAGTAGAATGTTGAGAATATAAAATGAAAGAAGATAAAAAAGAATAATTCAAAATGAGATAATAAATGATGAAAATAATGATGAAATAATGGATGTATTTTTTATTATAGAAATTAGAAATATGCAATAAAAAAGTGTTTAATTTATTGATGCAAATTATTTAACATTATTTTATTTATGCAATTTATTTTATTCATTTTTATTTTTATGATTTTTATTTATATATATTATTTATTATCTTTTTTTCTTTTTAATATATTGATTATTTTATTTTATTATTTATTATTCTTTTACT
>NW_001854574.1:0-6804 GCF_000209125.1 Entamoeba dispar SAW760
ATTATTTTATTATTATGTTTATTTATTTCTTATTCTTATTATTTATTAATTTTCTTATTAAATATTTATTGTATTGTTATGAAAAGTCATAGAATAAGTAAATGATGATATTGTGTTGTTTGCGTGTTGATAATAATTTTGATGATATAAAATCATAATTATTCATATTAAAATAAATGTGTGTTAATATAAAGAATGATAATTCTATATTAATATTAATATTGTATTTCTTCTTCATAATAAATGAGATGATAAATAAATATCATATTATTTCAATGTTTATAAGAAAGATAAAAAAAGAAATAATTCATAAAAAGAAATAAATAATAAGAAATAAATAAATCATAAAAAGAAGAAGTAGAAATATTATTATAAAATAAATAATGATATGATAATTGAATATAGTTATTTGTTATTTAATTTATATTTGATATGTGTATTATATTATATTATTGTTATATCATTAATATTTGTGTTTGATTATTTCATATTTTATCATAGTTAATTATTTATTTCATATTTCATTTATTATATTTATTATATTATAATTATTTATATTCATTAAATAATATCAAATGAAATAAGAATGATTTGATAACATCAATCAAAATAAATTGAATAAAACATAAGAAATCATGAACATACAATGTTCATTTCAATATAAATCATTCAATTTTGATTTTCATTTGAATAAATAAATAATTGAAAATAATAGAATGATTTAAGAACAAGAAATGATAAAGTTGATAAGAAATAATAATATAAAATGAATTGTTATCAAATAAAATATAAAATAAACAATAATATCATAATAGAAATAAGTAAATAAGATATTAAATGAGAAATGAATAAAAATAAGAGAATAAGAAAAGAGGAGTGAGAATAAATAAGAGAGAAGTTAAAGATAAATATAAAATAATAATAATAATAATAATAATAATAATAATAATAATAATAATAATAATAATAATAATAATAAAGAAAATAGAAGATAATAAAGAATAAGAAATAACAAAACATCTCATCATATTAATGATAATATCACATAATAATGATAGAAATGAAAATAACATAGAAATATAATAAAAAGAATAATCCAATTACAACCAACTAACGAAATGATGATAAATAATAATAAAATTAAAATAAAAGAAAGAGAAAGTATTAATGATAAAGAAATAAGAGATTGTGATTATATAACTGAAATCAATGAAATAATTGTGGGAAGAAGAAAGGAAGATATAAATCAAAACAATCACTAAATAACTAAGATGAAATAATAATAAGAACAATAAAAAAAGAATCACAATATGAATAACAATACAAAATAATAACAATTTAACAAATGATAAAGAAATTTAATAATAAAATATAGAAACATATTAATAATAAATACACAACAATGTTAATAAACCAAAACATTGATTATGAAAATAAATAAAATTACATGAAAAAAATACAGAAATAAAGGATAAGAAGAAGGAATAGAAATAAATTAGAAATAATAAACAAAGAAATAGAATAATAAATGAAGTGAAATTTGAAATAAAATGATAAATATAATAGAGGTTATTTAAAGAAAATAAAAATATATAAAGAAATAAGAATAAAATAAAGTATACAAAACAAACTAATAAATCCAAATAATGAGATAGTGAATACAGAAATTGGATTCATACAAAAATTAAAAAATAAAATAACAATACCAAAGAAGGAAGAAATATTATAATTAAAAACATAACATATATTCTAGAATAATATTTCTATCACCATCAAACATACACAATTGAAATAGTAATAACAATATGATAAAACTAATCTCTACAGAGTATTAAATAATATAAGACACTTCTATCCATAATACATTAACTAGTTTTATGTACACATAAATACAAGTACTAAAAAGAAAAAGTTAAATGGATTTACATTGAAAGTTCATATAAAAATATAACTCAACATTAATTTAATTCAAAAAAAAGTTTCAATAAAAATAGAAGATATTATGTTCAATATAACGGACGTTTTTCTCTAAGTATAAAACTCAATTATTAATTATAATAAATAAAAATTCTTTTGATAAAAAAAGATATATAAAGTATTCAAGAATGAGTAATACGATAAAGAGCTTTTCTTATATAAAGGTGTTAAACAAATTAAAAGATAAAGAAATTAGAGTATAAGAAGGAGAAATAAAAAATATTAATGAAAATACAATTATATAAAATAACAAAATAAGAATTAATATTTTTAATAACATTTAAATAATATAATAAAAATTGTTTTTTATTTTTAAACTCAAAAAAGTAAATCTTTAAGATGTCAGAAGACACAACATATTTATTTTATGAATACTTATTACATAGTCATGGATACCCATCTGATTTAGAAACAATTTTAAAAGAACCAGAAGGGAGAATAGATAAAATTATTCAATTAACAGAAGAATTTGTAAAAGGATTTTTACATGAAAGAATAACATCATTACCACCACAAAAACCTAAACGATTGCAGATGTTACAATCTATAGTAAAAAATGAATATATTACGTACCGTGTAATTGGACATGTTCATTCAATATTTTCAGAACTAAATGGAACTCCAAGACAAGGACTTTTATCACCAACAACACGAGCATATATTGAATTTGAAAAATGGGTAATACCAGAAGTAGCAGTGAAAGGAATAGAAGAGTATTCTCATTTAATTATTTTATTTAAATTTCATTTAAATAAGAATCATGTATATCATCCATTAGTCCATCCACCCAAAAGAGGGAAAAAGACATCAGTTTTTACAACAAGATCACCACATAGACCGAATAATATTGGACTGACTGTTTCATTAATTGATAAATTTGAGAACAATAAATTATATCTAAAAGGAATTGATCTTGTAGAAGGAACACCAATTGTCGATATCAAACCATATATCTTTGCAGATTCCATACCAATAAAACAAATTAAACAACCAGAATGGTTATGTCGTTCATCTCATGCAGAAAAAATTAATGTTGAAATTGATGAAAAAGTAATAACAAAAATGAAAGAGTTAATTAATAAATTAGAGTTTTATAAAACTCTTGAAGAATATATTGAAGTTGTAAAAGAAGTATTATCACTTGATATTAGAAGTGTTCATATGCAGTCAAAACATGAAATTAAAAGATATGGAGTTTTAATAGATAAAATAAATATTATATTTTGTTATGAAGAGAAAGGGATAAAAGTAATTGATGTTGAATATATTGAATGTCCTGGTAAATATTCTAAAATAAAGAAATAATTGAATTAGATTTAAAACCTCAATTTAAAAATAAAAAAGAATAAAATAAAAAGAAAATAAAACTTATTAAAATAAATAATGAAAATTAAAAGATTAGACCAAACTACTATTAATAAAATTGGTGCTGGAGAAGTTATTCAAAGACCTTTTAATGTAGTCAAAGAATTAATTGAAAATTCAATTGATGCACATTGTTCTTCTGTCATTATAAGTATTGGAAAAGGAGGGTTAGAAAGTATTGTTGTAACAGATGACGGGTGTGGGATTTCACTTGAAGACCTAAAAGTATTAGGAGGAAGATATACAACAAGTAAAAGTATTGAAGGAGATACATATGGATATAGAGGAGAAGCATTATCATGTATGACTTATGTTAGCAAAGTGACTATTATTAGTAGAACTGCTACAAGTGAAATTGGTTATAAAGTTGTATTTCAAAATGGACAAATAATAGAAAATCCAATTCCTCTTGCATGTAGTGTAGGAACAACAGTAATTGTTGATAATTTATTTGATAAAATGCTTAGAAAAAAATCAATGAAAGAAACAGAAGAATATAAAAAAATAATTTCGATAATTAGAGATTATGCAATTCATAAAGCAACAATTGCATTTACACTTAGAAAAGCAGGAACGTCAGTATGTGAAATTAAAACAGAAAAGAATTCAACAGTATTAAAGAATATAACTAAAATCTTTACAACAAATATTTCAAATAATCTTCAACAATATTCATATCAATGTTTAGAACCACCATTTCAAATGATATGTTATTTAAGTAACTCAACATTTCAAGGTAAAAAAAATAAAATGATATTTTTTGTTAATGATAGATATGTTGAACATATTGGACTAAAAAAGGTTATTGAAAGAATTTATGATGAATATTTACCTAAAGTTAATTATTTTGTTTATTTATCTATTAATGTCAATAAAGAAAGAATTGATTGTAATGTTAACCCAAGTAAAACTGCTGTAAGATTATTAGAAGAAGAAAAATTAATTAATCAAATAGATAAATTTCTTAATTCAATTATCATTGAATTCTCTCAAACAAGAAGTTTTCCTCCTTCTCAAATCAAAACACAACCAATACCAAATATTCAACAAGAAAAATTTTTTAATAGAGTTGATTCTACTTCTACTTCATTACTTTCTTATATTAATGATGATAGAAAAAAAGTATTACAAAATACAAGGTCTCAATATTCAACTGGAAAACCAAATTGTCATAATGAAGAAATAAAAATTGAAAATGATGAAGAAATTAAATCTCCTTTTAAAATACAAAGAAAAAAAGAAGAAAATAATGAGACATCAACAAAATTACCTAAACAACCAGAAAGTTTAAAACACAACAATTCATTAAAAAAAGTCATAAATAAAGAAAAAGAAAATAATAAAGTTCATATTGAAGTTATAAAAAGAAGACCAAATAAATTTAAAGAAGATTTATTACCAAGTTTAAAAAAATTAAGAGACCAATTTGAAAAAGAAAATGTTAATATTGATATGATTCCAATATTAAATGAAAGCACATTAATTGGAATGATTGATACATCTTATGGACTAATTCAATCTAGTACAACTATGTTTTTAATTCATATCCCTACTATTATTCAAGATTTAGTTTATCAACAAATTATTTATTCATTTTCTTCATTTAATATAGTAGAAATAGAACCTAAACTTACTATTAATCAATTACTTGAAGTTACTGAATTAAATTATGAAAAACAACAATCTATTAAAAGTCAATTAATTCAACATCGTTCTTTATTGTTTCAATATTTCTCTATTACTATTACTGAAAATGGAGAAATTACAACACTTCCTGATGTTCTTCCAGGATATTTACCAACTGCTTCTGCTCTTCCATTTTTTATTTCTCTATTTTCAGAAATAAAATGGGATGATGAAATAAGTTGTTTAAAAGAAATTGCAATAAATATTGGAAAATATTATTCACTTTTACCAACAGATATTTCAATAATAGATTTAAATAAAATGGTTGAACATTTATTATTACCATATATTAAAACAACATTAATCCCACAACAATCCTATGAAAATGTTGTTATTACTCATATTGCAGATATAGCTAAATTATATCATGTATTTGAAAGATGTTAATTTAAATAAATCTATTTTATTTGTTATTTTATTATTTTATAATATTTTTATTAATAAAATAAAATATTGAAGTAAAAATCTGTTAATACTTACTATGATGATGAACTTAACAATAACTTTAATACTGTAACTTCTCAAAACAATAAAAACTTGAGTAGACAAATAAATGTCATTAATTAAAAAGTTTATTTTATTTTATTTAATTTTTTATTAACTAATAAAACATGTTGATGGCGACATAAAAAATTGTTGACAAAAATAGGAAATGATAAAATAAAAAGAAGAATTAAAAGAAACAAAAAAAAAACGAGTTCATTGTGGTGATCCCACATGCAACCACCGTATAATCCATTCAATTTTCACAATAGACATGACTGTGAAAATGATGTTGTAATTCAGTTATGTGGAAAACCTATTCAAACTAATTTAAACCATTTACTTGAAAAGAATGAATTAAGGAAAATGAGTATTGAAGAATTTAATGAGTATAAGAATAAATTGACTGGCTTTAGAAAATTAGAAAATGAAGAAGAATTAATTTTGAAAGGAGTTGAACGGAAGTTGAAATCTTTAGAATCATTAAAGAAATGTAGGAAGAAAAAGAAAATCGAATTAGAATTGATGTCAAAAGAAGTTATTGAAATTAAAGAAAAAACAATAGAATTAAAAAAACAAAATGAATCAATTACCCAGGTTCTATGTGATTGTAAAACATGTAATAAACGTTTGAATAAGATACCTTTGAATTGATTTTTTCTTTTCTTTTAAAATATTAAATAATTTCAAAAATCAAAATTAAAAAATTAAAACCAAAAAAAGAACTATTTAATTAGAAAGTAAAATAAAAAGTTCATTAAAAAAATATGAAATTTTTTATTTTATTTTAATTTTTATTTATTTTGTATTCAATGAAAATAATGTAGAATGTTATTGTTCAGAAAATAATAATTTATGTAAAACTGGATTATTTCTTTGAATGGTAATAGAACTGTTATTACATACAAGAGTAAACAAATACCTATTAATTGCTTTTCCTTTTTTAGTGATTTCACTAATACCCATCATCTTATTATCTTTATAAATTTTTTGAATTCTTTCTAATTGTAATGTTTGTCTTGATTTTCTTGAATATTTAGATTTAAATAAATATCCCATTTCAATACAAACATCAATTAAGAAATTATTAATAAATATTCTTTTTTTCTTTTCATAGGTTCTAACACAAATCTCTTCTTTAATACCTTTTTGCATATCAGTAATAAATGAATCTGCATACATACTTTCGGAAGGTTCTTTACATTAATTTCTTCTGTTCCAATAGTCAATTTTATTAATCTTGGATTGTTTAATGTAACTGTTGATAACTTTGTTGGTAATTCTAATGTAAAC
>NW_001854574.1:6904-10973 GCF_000209125.1 Entamoeba dispar SAW760
CAATTGGTGAAACTGTGATATGTTTATTTTCCATTCAAACTCAGTTTAGTTCTTTTAGTTCTTCTTGCTATTTAAACTATTGTCTTTTTCATTTCTATTGATTTCAATTAATCATTCTAATAATCAAAATGTTATCTTAACTCTCATTTTCTTTTCATTTTCTTCCTTTTATCCTTTCTTTTACCGTCTTAAAGACCTTTAACTTCCTATTTCCGGATTATTTTTCATACGAAAAAAACACGACTTTCTATTCTTTTGAAATTTTCAATAGATCTTATAAAAACCATTATACCCCTATTTCCTTTTTTATATTGTATTACCTATGACTCAAGCTTTGGTTTATTCACTGAGACCTTCTACCACCAAAGAAATCAATGACTTTTTAAGTCTTTTTAATTACCTAAAAATGAAAAAATCTTCTCTTTAAGTAATTATTAGTTTAATTTTTAAAATGATAATATCATATGGAGAAGTTTATTAATATATAATGTTAGTTTTTGATTCAATTCGAAAATCTTTTTTTGATTTGGTTTTTAATAAATACAATTCAACAATTTTGTTTTTATCTATTAACTAATCATATTTGTTGAACAAAGAGAATAAAAATATGAAATTAAGATATAAAACAATAAATACTTAATAAAATGGAAGGATATTAGTTGGATAAAGAAGTATAATCTTTTATTTTTTATATATCATTAAGATATAATTCAAATAGTTTAAAAATGATATTAAAACAAAAAACTATATAAATATTAGTGATAATAATTAAGAAATATTTATTATTTCTGTTACTTGTATTGTTTTTTTTTAAGAAATAATACTAGATAGAATATTTCTTAATATCTTTTTTTTTAAAAATATGAATAAAAATAAAAAACTTAAAATAAATAAGAATATTTATAATCTATTTTATAAATAGAATGGATACAGAAATCAAAAACAGTGATCTAAAACTCTTTTATTGTAGAGAAATGCATTCATTCGGTCACACAAATGAAGGAAAAGAAATAGAAAAAAGTATAAAAAAGAAAATACAAACCAGATTATTTAGACCACTTATAACTATTTCCACAAGTAAAAAGAATAGTTTTATCTTTGAAGATCATATTAATGAAGAAGACTCTTTTATTATGGTAGTGAAACAACCAAAAGCAGCAAAAGGATATTCTGCTAATGCCATCAAAGAAAGACAAATTAAAAATGAAATGTGCTTCCAAGCTGCTGTTTCTCTTGCTCTTCTTCATCCATTTTGTGGATTTACAATTCGTAGACCAATTAAAGCATCTACAGCAACAAATTCTATGTCAGTTGTTACACATATTCATTATAAAAATGATACAATAGATCTTTTACAACTTTCATCAAATTGTTGTAATCTATTGTACTCAAAAACTGAAGAAAATTCATTAGAAAATATTGCTATTAGAAGAAGAGTGAATAAAAGTGTTGTATTCTTCATTTTGAATTATTTATTAGATCTTTTAAGAGAATTTGGATTCTTCTTTGACTCAATTTATGCTAAAAAGACTTGTAAAACACTTCAACAAGAACGTGTTATTAGAATTTATTTTAATAACAAACTCCTTTTTTCAAAAGATGAAATTCAACGTTACGGAAAGGTAATTAATGATTACTTATTTCATCTTGCTGATAAACAAACATCAGTATATGTCGATAAAAATGATCTAAAATTTGAACAATATATGGAAGCAAATATTCCTTCTTTTTATCAAAAGTTAGAATCTCTCTTTCGGTAAGTTGTAATTCCTTGTTTAAACCCCTTTAGTTAAAACTCTTTTTATGTTGTAATTTCTTTTATTTTTTTTTCTAAAATTTTTAAAGAATAACTTCATTGAATTAATTTTCATCTTTTTAATTAAATTTTATATTATTTTCTTGTTTAATAAAATCAATTTTACCAATATTTCAATACCCCCTTATAAAAAAAAATATTTATAAATTAAAAGAAATAATCAAATTTATGAAAAAACATTTATTAGAACTTTTTGATCTTATAACAGAAAATACTATAATTTTGTTATTCTAAAAATAAAAGTATCGTTATATATTACAATAAAAAATATAATAAAAATAAAGAAATAAATGGCACTAAGAATTCGAAGTGAAAGTTTCAAGATTTATATATTGTGGTAGTTTTTATTGTTGGAGTCATTTTTGTTCACAAAAATAAAAATAGACACAGCATTTTTAAAATCTTGTCAAATAAGAAGAGAAATAAACAAACATTGAGTCCGAAAAAAAAACAAAACATTCAGACTTTACCTAAATTAGTTTTATCCATATTTTCAAATAAAATCAAAAGAAGAGAAAAATAAAAATAAATTAATTTTTAAATAAACAATATTAGATAAAATAATAAATAACAATGGTACCAATTTCCCCAAAACTCCTTTGAGACAGATTAATTTGAGAAAGAACCTTCTATCTCTATTACACGAAACTTCATATTATTAAAGCTCATCTGTTTTATATATTATTTGTTACTTTCCAATGCAAACACCTCAACAAGTTCTTGTTTCTCCTACTTATATTGCTGTTCCACAATATCAACAACCAATTTATATAGAGAATAAACCACCAGTACAACAACAACCTGTTCGTTCAGTGATTTCTATTCCAGTACCTGTTGTTCCACAAACGAATAAAGAAAATGAAGTTAATGATACTGCTGCAAAAATTTCTTTATTATTTATTGTTATTGGATTCTTCTTTCCTTTAGTTTGGATTATCAATTATGTTCTTTTCAGTAGTAGTAAAGATAAACGAGCTTCTTTATTTGCTCGATTATCCTTATCAATGTTTGCCATCGGGGTTATCTTTTCTGTTCTATTTATTTGTTTTATGGTAACCTTTTGAAATTGGCTTTTTGTTGTCTGTTATATACTAATCATTAATTATTCCTTTGTTGTTTATTTTTACTTTATACTCATTAATGATTCTATTTGATAATTTAAATCTTTCAAATTCAACAACAAATTCAATTTTCTCTTTAGCTTAGGTCTTACTTTAAAAACTATTTTTAATTGAGTTCCATTCAAATTTAAATGGTATCAATTCAAATGGAAGAACTCAATAATATTCTTTAATACTTTTTATTTAAACCTTATAAATAAATATAGACAAGTATTAAAATAATTTCTTGATATAATGTTATTTTATTTATAATAGAATTTGCTGAAATAGAGAGAATATAAAAATTTTGAATTAGGTCTAAGAAATATTATATTATTGTTTAAATATAATTTAATTATTTGTAATATTCTTATTGAGTAATTATACGTTAATCTATTTATTGATAAAATCACATTCATTACTTCTCTTAATTCTCTAATTAATCCTAATTTTTATTAAAGCTCTTTCTATTTATCTTATTTATTTAATTTAATGTATTAATGCTTTGATATCAAACATCATTTTTTATTGGTTTATTTAACTATAAATATCTTTAAAATTCTTTTATAACATGATTGAACAATAATTGATTTATAGTATAATTATATAATAAATACTAATGCTAATCTAATAAATATTAAAAATAATTCCTTTAAAATTATTTCTCTTTATTTATTGTTTTATTCTCTATTTATCTTATGATGTTTTTATTTACTATCGAAATTAGTCTTTATTATGACCGTAATAAAAGTGAGTTATATGATAACTACTATAATAATATTAATAATAGTAATTATTATTTTCATAGTTTACATGAGAATATTAATTATTTATAAGAACATGGATTCTCATTTATTATTCTATTATTAATAATTAATTACAATTAACTTCTTCTCTTATTCAATTTAATTTTTTTGTTTTATTTAATAATTTAATATTTTTTTCCTTTTTACTTAAAACAAAATAATTGTAAAATTTAAAAACTAAACACTCCGTTAAAACAATTAAACATGCCCAATTAAATACAAAAATATAAGAATGAACGAATCCTTTGAACGTATATTACATTAATTAGTTATTTTTAACTTTAATATAGGAAAAAATAATGATTCTAGAAAGAATAGAAAAAAATAATATAACAAAAATATCAATC
>NW_001854574.1:11073-13732 GCF_000209125.1 Entamoeba dispar SAW760
AAAGAATTTAAACCTATTGGAAGAATTGATTCATAACATTCTCATCAAAACGTTTTAAATGAAGAATACTTAAATGGTAATTCAGCTATTTGTTTTGCAACATTTAGAAGAGATCTTCGGTCTAATTCAATAGGGAAAAATAAAAGTTCCAGTTTAAGTGGAGATTTATCATATCCAGTACATTCGATTGGACGTTCTTCATCATTTTCAAAAGCACATTATTTGACAGAAAATGAATCAGAAGTTCATTTTTTATCTCCAAGACAAAGTAATACTCCAATACAAATAACAAAAGATGATTTGAGATCAACTAAAAAAAATAAAAAATTTTTAGTCCCTACTCTTTCTATTCCTATCAATACAAACAATAGAAATCAACAATCTCATTCTCCTCGTTCATTATTTTCACCTATTTCTATTCTTTCTCCAAAGACATTGTTTAGTCCAAGAACTCCTAAAAGTTTAAGATCATCAGGAACTAGTTCTCCAATAGAATTATCTGAAGGTCTTTCTTTTGAAGAAAAAGCAGAATTTTTTGTTAATGAACTTGGATTTAATGACTTTAAAATTATTTATGATAGTTGTATTGAAGATTTAGATACTAGAACATTTAATGAATATGTATTATATCAACCAAATATTATTATTATTCTTATTATTGATGATTGTCAATTTGGGGTATATCAAAACCAACCATTAATAAACAATAAATATACATCTTTTATTAATGACTCTGACAATTGTATCATTTTTTCATTTAAAGCTAATAAAAAAGAACCAATTATAATAACACGAAAAAACCTTGAAACTAAAACTATTACAACATATCCAAATACTGAAAAACAATTCATTTTTACCATGTACTCTGCATTTTGGTTAACAACAGATGGTAAAGTTACTTTTCATCAAATGATTAGAAAGTCATATTCAATTCAACCACAAGTTTTAAATCCTTTTCATGAAAAGACTTTATCAGAAAAAAGTAATTGCAATAGATTAATTGTTTTAAAATTACTTGAAGAAGAAAAATATTTGTAATTCACTTCATTTATTATTATATAATTTCTAATAAATACAATTACAACTACAAGTGAATTAATTATTATATTTAAATTATTTAATGGTGATAGTCTATTACTTTAGTCCCAAAATCTTTTCCCCAATTAAAACATTCTGTTTCTTGTTCTTTTGTTGGTCTAAAACGAATTGATAATGGTTTATTAACTTCTTTCACTTTAAGTTGTTGAATCCTTGGTATTAAATTTTTTACTCCTTCTCCACTCCATCCAAATGATCCAAAACATTGAATAAGTCTATTACTATAAATAAACGGATTCATATGTCCAAGTAATTCATAAAAAGGAGGTGTTGCATCTCCAACAATTGTTGGTGATCCAAGTAAGAGTCCTTTAGCATCTTTAAAATCATTCAAAATTTCTTTGACTGTTGTATCTATAATATTATAAACTGAAACTTCAACCCCAACTGATCTGATTCCTTCAACAATTCTATTTGTCATAATTTTAGTATATCCATAAGCAGAAGCATAAACAACTACTATTTTATTTTTTAATATTTGTGGTTCACTCCATTCTTTATATTTTTCAATTATCTTTTTAATATCTTTCCTAATTATTAATCCATGACTACAACAAATTGCCTGTAATTCTTCAACAGGAAATCCCATTTGTGTTTCAACTAATTGAACTCCTTTTAATACACTAGCTTTAAATGGTGACATAACAGCATCAAAATAATGCTTATATAATTTTTCAAGCACTTGTTCTTTTCCTTCAACTTGATCATCAAATAATTTTGGTTCTGCGTAATGAACAGCAAAAAAGTCACATGGAAGCAGTACCTTTAATTCTTCTATTACTGTCATCATTGTATCTGGCCAATGAAGAAATGGTTGAATTAAAAATTTCAGATGATATTTCCCAACTTGAAGACTCTTTAACTTAATTGAACAAGCTGTTTTCACTGTTGTAGAAAGGTGACTAATAAATTTTAAATTATTAAGAGCAGCAGCTGTTGCAATAACTGTTGCATTTGGATGTTTTTCAAGAATATAATTTAATGAACCACTGTGATCTGGTTCTGTATGGTTAAGAATAATATAATTAATCTGCCCTTTTTTACCAATTACATTTTCTATTCTTTCCAAATGTTCTTGATGGAATGGCTCTTTTACAGTCTCAAATAATACATTTCCATCATTAGTTGTTAACAAAAACGAATTATAAGTTGTTCCAAAAGGGGTTGGGACAATAATGTCAAACGTTCTGAGGTCAAAGTCAATAGCACCAACCCAATATAAATTGTCTGCTACTTTAACAGCTAAATTCTGCATTTCAGAATTTCCTATTTTTTCTTATTCAATGAGTTGATTAAATAGCACAATATTTCGTGATTATTTATCAATTATCTATTTGAAAGGTCAGTCTGATTTTTTTTTTAAGAATTTAAAAAACTAAAAATAAATCAACAAAATAAGACAGTAGAAAATGCCAAGAAAAGTTTCATTAAGTTGAAATTTCTTATTATTTTTCGAATGAAAAGAGGAAGTTGGTCCAGAAAAAGTATTATTTTAAAAAGTTAAAGAGTAGAGATTATTCATTTCACAATCACCTAATTTAAAGAAACAATAATTAACCAA
>NW_001854574.1:13832-25339 GCF_000209125.1 Entamoeba dispar SAW760
CATACCTTTTTATATTTTTTTTTTTTAGATTTTCTAATTATTTACTATACTAATAAAGAGGAATTCTTTATTTAGGGAACGTATTAATTAAAGAAAAAAAAAGAAACAAATATCAATTTAAAACAAACATGATATTATTCTTTAAATCAAAAAGTATTGGCTTAAGAATCTGATTTTTATTTTTTCGTATATCTTGTGTATCAAAAAAATATGAAAAATTAACTTAAGGGATGTTTTCTCAGTCATAAGGATCTCAATTTTATCAATCAATTAAGATATTATTCATGGAAACAACTCAATCAGCCTTTAAGCCAGTAAGAGATCTTGATAAATTTGAATTCTTTGTAGGATATGAAAGAGTAGATTCAGCTTGTTGTTGTCAATCATCAAGTCATGAAGATGAGACTAAATTATTTAGAAATAAAAGATGGACTATGGAACAAAAATTAGTTGCTGTTCGAACAGCAAAAAAGATGGGAATGTCAAAAGCAATTAGCTTTTTACAGAAAACAAATCCAAACGAATTTTCTAAATTATCAATATCAACATTAAAATATTGGGTAGAACAATCAAATGGAAGAAAAAAAAGATATTACGATTAAACATTTTAATGGGCATAATATTCTTTGTAATTGATTGTTATAGTCGTTCTATTGTATACTCTCTAATTCATTTTTTTTCAATTATTTGAAGTGTATTTGAATATTTCTTCAATCAATAGTTTCTGAACATAAACATCTTATTCTTTCTTCCTTCTATTTTCATTTTATCAAAATAAAAATTTCACCCTATTTTTAAGTTACTATTATCATTATAATTATAAAATCGTTATAAATATCAAATTTTAATATTAATTTGTTTTTAATAACGATATTATTTTTTTTTATGTTTTGCAAAAAAAAGAATGAATGAAGAAAACAAGTGAATAAAAGAAGATAATTAAGTAAATTATAATACACAAGGGACATTATAAAAAGAGTTAATTCCAATTGTTTTTAAATTAGGAGGTAATGAAACACTAGTTAAAGAAGTACAACCAGAAAAACAATTATTACCAATTTTTGATACAGAAGAAGGAATAAAAATAGCGTCAAGAGACGAATCATTTAAAAAACAATTATCTTCAATTTCTTTAATTCCATATTCTATTTGTCTTCCATAATGTTGAGTATCATAAAAAGTAAAAATTTTATTAATACAAATAATGTTATTGTTATTGTCTTCTATTAAATGACTAATATATTGTGATACAAATGCATCAATTCTTCCTTTTCCTATAATTTTAATACTTTTTATTGATTTTGTAATATTTAATTGATTACATAAACTATTAGCAATTTGTAATGGAAACGAAATACTTTCTAATGACGTACAATCAATAAGTGCATTACTTCCAATACAAACAACATTTGTTGGAATTTCTAAATGTTTTAATCCAATACATCCACTAAAACAACCAATCCCAATATTTGTTAATCTATTACTTAATTCAATTCTTGTTAAGTTAAAACAATTAAAAAAAACATAATTTCCAATATCAATAATGTGAGACGGTAATGTTATTGTTTTTAATGTAAAATTTTGTGAAAAAGAATTATCCCCAATATGAGTAATGTCTTTACAATAAAATAATTGTTCTGTTGTATTTTCATTTCCATTATATTCTATATGACTAAAACTAAATTTTATTGTTTTATGTTTACGAATTAATATTTGTTGTTCTTTATATGTTATTGGATAACATATTTGTACTTGATCAATACCTTTTATAAATGGATCAAATGATGAATAAAGATATAGTGTTTGAATGAAAGGAAATAATGTCAATGATTGAATACTAATTGGATTAAATCTCAATCTATCTAAATTCCTTTTGTACTTGGAACTAACACAAACAATATTTATAAAATCACTTTCATATTCTAAGTATTTCATTACAATAAGCATTGAATATCCATCTATTCTGTTCTTTATTTTATTCATTTTTACTTTTTTTTTCTGTCTTATTTTCTTGTTCTTTTTTAAAAAAAAAATTGTTAAAAAATAGAAGAGAGAAATTAAAAAATTAATAATAAGAAAAAAGAATTCTAATAACTCGTCTTTGATTGTATAATTCAAAAATAAATAATGTTATTATTTATATTAATTTCATTTATTTATTAATAGAGTTGATGTTAATTCTGATTTAATAAAATATAACATTACTTGTATCTATAAACTTGTCACTTTTAAGTGCCAACATTGATTTAACGATTAATTGGAATTATTATACTTATCAACGCTATAATAGAATTTAAGGTAACTTTATAATTTTTTTTTGTAAATAAACTCATATCATTTTAAATAATTTTATTGTTATCTTCTTATATAACAATTAATACTATAATTCTTCTATTTATTATTAACAATCATTGAAATAAAAACAATTATTATTAATGAAACTAAAAATTAATATTTTTTAATAAAGATTTTATTAAATATATTATGAGGACTTTTTTCCTTTCAAAAATATTAATATTTAAATAACTTATTTAGTTTAGATAAATTGAATTAATATTATCTTTCTTTGGGTTTTGTAGTAAACTTCTTTTATTCTGTTAAGTAATTTAAAAGAAAGGATAATAACAAATTTTAATTTAAGGAGAAGTTTATAGAAAGTATTACATCCTTGTTACTAAACTCCCATCACTTCATAAATATTAGACGTTTAGTGTAGAAGATAAAATAAGTGGACATAATAAAAAGACAAATCAGGTATTTACTATGAAATAAAGATATTAAAACTGTTTAACACAAAATAAATTAATGAAATAAAAGTAATACCAACACTATGACAATAAATTAGTTAATAAAGAAATAATCAAATTGTTAAAAGAACAAAGAGTTATAAAACAATCAGAAATAACGGTAAAAGATACAACAAATATGAAGTTAAAAAAGTTAATGGAGTATAATAAAGTTATTGAGATAGATGTAAAGATATTAGGAGTACCTTATGAACAAAGCGTCATGACCTTGAGAGATGGGACATAATCACAGTTGAACAAAAAGAAATAGAAAAACCAAGATGTACTCAAACATAATTCATTTGATACAAGTCATAAAGGTTGTTTAAATAATTCTGAATTTACTAAATTATTTTCTGAGAATTTTTACTAGAGGAAACTAAAACAAAAATAATGATTTAATAAACTAATTCAACACAACTGATAAGATGAATTAACAGAACTTCAGTATTTTTATGAAACCCTTGAAAATATTCGATGAACAGAAATTTGTTTAAACCACCAACTGTTTCTTGAAGCAGTAACACATTTGTGTATTTTCTGTTCGATAAGTACGTTGGACAGTAATAAACTAAAAATTAAAATAAAAGAAATAATTCTTAAACTTCTTTAGAAAAAAAAAAGAATAAGATTCATTAATTTCAACGAGTTGTTCAATAGAATAAAAGAAATTATTATCTTCACTATATTATAATTGAGTTGTGACATTCATTTTAAAGTTCATAAAACTTAAAAATTAAAAGAATTAATTTGATTGAAAACTTAATATTTAAGAAGAAAAAAAAAAGAAAAGGGTTAAGAAACAATACTTTTTAGTTTTAATTATTAAAGAAAAAGTTAACTTTTATTTGAATTTGATTACGATTTTTTCAAAGATCTTAAAAAAGATCCAGTTTATCAAAAATATTGACATCCATGACGTCACATCCATTGACTGTCAATGTTTCTTTAAATGAACTTCTCAATATGAAAGAAAATATGTTAACACTACAAATAATTCAAAAAGAAAATCAACAGCTCTTAAAGGTGTATGCAGAAAGAAAACGTTCATATGAAAGATATCGAAATGAATGGGAGAACATAATAAAGAAATACGAAGAAGCGATGTTAAAATTAACAACACTTGAAAAACAAAAAGAAATTTTTGATAACAAAATTAAAATGGCTGATGAATGTTATTGTGATATTTTAAAAACTGAAGAAAAAGAATTAAATGAAAGTATAAAAAGTGAAGAAGAAATGTATTATCCAGATGATGATAAAGAAGATGATACTGTTCTTGAATATTTTGGTTGTGATTCAGAAGAAGAAGAAGTTCAACAACTACCACCAGTTATTAAAGAAAAAAAAAATAGAAAACAAAAATCTGTTAAAACACCAAAACCAATAAAAACACCAAAAACAAAAAGAAATAAAACAGATACTCCAAAGAAAAGACAAACTAAAACACAAATAGAAAAAGGAACATCACTTAGTCATAAAAGAAAAAAACAATTTTATGAAAAATTTAAAGATAATGCTCTCAGAGAAACAGAAGATCTTAAAGTTTCTTCAATACATTTTGGAGATAAAGATAAAATGTTTTCAGTTAGTTATAAAAGTATTCTTGATATTATTATGGATAGAATTAAACAACAAAAATCAATACCCATTATTGATAATCAACCTGCAATTAAAATTAAAGAAATATTTAATGCATTTTGTTTTGGAAATTCAGACATTCAAAATATCCTTATTACTTGTCAAGAAAGTCAATTAGTCGTTAAAAAAAAAATACTTCAAGACTTTGTTAAATGTATTGAAACTCTTCAATTTGAAAGAACACTCTTTCATTTTAACTGTCTATTTCAACTTTCAAAAACTAATTCTTCTTACTTATTGATTGTTGGTTGTGATATTGATTAATTGATATAAATAAACGTCATGTCTTCTTTGTTTTTATAATTTAATTTCTTTTTTATTTCTATTTTTTTCTTTTTTTTTATTAAATGATGTTTAATCCTTTTTTTTCTTTATAAATTAAATTCTTGGATCTGGTTTTTTCATTCAATGAATAACTCTAGTTATACCACTTCTTCTAATAATGGTAATGGCTCTGAACTAGTACATATTTTTAAAATCCCTGAAATGAAAAAATTAAGCTATCCTAACTTCTCATTAACTATAACCCCTCCTAGCTCAAAGACTCCTCAAGTAATTTCTTACAGAACTAAATTTACACCTTTAGCACCAACTATTCAACCTAGTTTTGCAGGTAGTTTTAATACTATAAATACTTTGACTTCAGTTGTTCCTATCATATCTCCTATAACTCCTCCTGCTATTTTTGATTCACATAGAGGTACTAGTAACAATAATTCTGCTAACTCTTCTGGCTCTCCACATGAGGACAGTACCACTGGTACAACTAATACTTCTAAAAGAGGAAGTAAAGATAACAGAAGAGATTTAATTCATGAACCAACCCGTCCTCAACTCCCAACAGTTTCTAATGAACAACGTAGTTCCACACATAAAAAAGAAAAATCAAGAGATAAGAGAAGTAGCCAAAACGTTAAAGAAATTAGATGTGAATATGAATTCAATGAATTAAGATCTGGTGATACCTTTAAGAAAGTAATGAATAAATTAACATTAGAAATATTTAAAAAATATGGTTTAACTAAAAAAGACTCACCAAAAATTCTCTTTGAAGCAGATAGCAATACAAGTATTCTATCAGCAGCAAATATTCAAAATAAGTTGTATAGCAAAAGTCATGTCACATTTTACATTATGACAGAACAAAATATTTATTGCATCTATTTTTCACAGTTTGGTAGTAAAGCAAACGATGATGAATGGATGGACGATGAAAAATATAGAATTTATTCTGTCTTCAAAAACTGTGAATTTCATTTACAAGAGTGGAAGAGAAAAGAGTATGAAGACCCAGATGATGATTCAAGTAATATACTTCATGCCTATGGATTATACACTCCATTAAATACTGAAAAAGAAGTTATTCAAACATATTGTGGAATTGTAGTTAATAAAGATAAAAGCATGTATTGGGACGAGAATTTTGATGATTATTATGAATGCCCAGAAACTAACAAACCATTCTTTAATGAAGAAGATGATAGTAGAGAAGAGAACGTACAGAGACTTATCATTACCCAATGGAAATAAGTGAAAGCTCTATTTTTTTTAATTCTTTTTTTATGTTTTAAAGGAAAGTAATGTTATGAAGTAAACATTCAATTAGGTTGTTCTGAATTAAGTATATCTGCCATTGAAAAAGCACGATACCCAGCTCTTCTTTTTTTATCTTTTTCAGGATCTCTTTTTTTCATTATTTGTGAATCTTTAGCAGATATTTTCCAATCATCTGATTGACTGTTATTATCTTTTACATTTTCCAAAGGTTCATCATTTAAATCTTCTATTTTACTTGAGGAATTTAATGGTTCATCTTTTGGGCTTAGAGAATTTGAATAAGTATGAAGCTCATTTTCTGAACGAACAGAATCATTATGACTAATGTCAATTCTATGTGGAGTAATTCCTTTCAAAGATTCTTTTCTTCCAATCAATTTTTGTTGCTCATGTTTTCTAGGTGAAACAGTAACAGGAAATTCTGTTATTTTTTCATCAAGAATTAGTGGTGTTTTGTTATGGTCTTTTTGAGGATCAGAAATACGAGATGAAAGAATTAAATGAGGTAACGGTGTTGTATTTAATGAAGAAGATGAAGTAGATATTTGTTTATTTGATTGAAGAGAAGGAATAGGTTTATTTGGTACTAAGTAGGTAGTTGTTTTTGAAGGTGTTAAAGGATGAATAGGATGTTGAGAAGAGGGTTGGTCTTCATTTGATCTATTAGAATGATGATTTGTTCCAATATATAATTTTTTATCAAGTCTAGAAGTTACTTGAATAGTTTGACCAGGAAAAGAGGATAATTGAGAATTTTTTTTTGCAAAGATATTAATAATTGAAGAAGGAGTATTTAAAGCGTATTGAACTTCATCATTAAAGAAGGAATAATCTTCATTAGTAAAGAAACAAGTTCTTTGATCATTATATACATTTGGCAATGAATATTGAGAAGATATTTTAACATCATTAAGAAGGTCAATGTGATCAATAAGATATTGTAAAATAATATTTGCATTTGAAACATTTGAAATACAAAAAGCCCATTCATCAAAATTAGCATTAGAATTAATAATAGTGTAAGCAGCAAACATTCTCATTAAAGCAACAAAAATACCAGTAAGACAAGGTTGAATTTTTTTAATCCAATCACTAATTAAAATTACTTTTTGTTGATCATTTTGTTGAGAGAATGAAATGAGGTCATGTTGATTTACCATAATAAAAAATGGTGTACAACTTGTTTTTATATACAATTTTAATAATGCAACCATTTCATTAAAACTACCTTTAATAATACCATTATTAAATGAATCAACAATGTTCATAGTTAATTTAGTTGGAGGAATTGGTTTAAAGATATTATTTTCGAAGAAATTATCATGAGTATAAATATGATGCATTAAAGATGTAACTAAAGGAGGAATACCATTAATTAATTGTGTTTGATTAGGTTGAATACCAATTAAATAAGTAGAATAAACCTTTGATTGTTTTTGTAATCTTTGCATTAAAGAAACAAGGTCTTCAATATCACCATCAATTGGTAAAGGAGAATTATCACCAAAAGGAGTATCCATTTTCATTCCAGGGAATTTTTCATAGTAATAAGCTCTTGAAGATGAAACAATAGTAAAATGAGTGTAATCAACAGGACAACATCTTAATAATGTTCCAGATTGATAAATACAAACAAAATGATCAACTAAAATAATAACTAAAGGTTCAGAACAACGTTTAAAATCAAATCTATAATAAAAATAAGAACGTTGGAATCTATCTAAATCATCAGATAATTTAGTATGTCTTGAACAAAAATAGTCTAAAGGTAATAAATAATAGCCAAGAGAATTATTTATAATTTGATCAATTCTATCTCTTTGATTAACAACACCAGCAACTCTATAATTTTCATCAAGTAATAATGGAATAAAAGGAAAAGGTTTTGACATATAAGAATTAATTAAAGGAAAAGAATGATACAAAGGTAATGATATATCAATTGGTAAAGAAATAAGTATATTTTGAGTATCATAATGAAATACAAAAGGAATTTTTTTAGGAGAATTAAAATTAACAAGAAATGAATCACCAAATATTGTTTGTAATTTTTTAACAGGATCATTTATATTAAGTAATCTATTTTCAAGTAATCCATTAGTCATAGCAACAGGAATTGATTTTCCAAATATTTCAAAAATAGTTTTTTCAGAAGGAATAATTTTTTCAATAATTTCACCATTTTCTGAAATTTTAATAGTAAAAGGATCAAGTGGTTCAATTAATTTAGAGTATTCATAATTTTCATTTTCTTGATTTTCTCCATTAATATTTTCAATAAAATGTTTCAAAATAGGATAATGTGAAATAACATAAGGAATTGAATTTATTTTATCAAAATTACGAACAACACTACACATCTTTTTACATTTATCAAAATTAACTAAACCGTTTTCTAAACGAGATAAATTCCCATCAGAAATAAAAGTCATATCACTTAAATAAATTCCAATATAAGGAACACAAGGGATTTGTGATGATTGAATAATTTTATTTATTAAATTACGTAATGTACTCCAATTATGTTCAGGAGATACAATAGAAAGTAAATTATCATATTTTGATTTAGTTTCATTATCTAATTTTGAAATAGTATTTTTTAATCTGTAGATTGGTGATGTTAAAAATATTTGCATAATACATACTAAACTATCAAAATTATTTAATATTTTACAATGATTTGCAACATCAATTAAAAATTTAATAATTATTAATCTTTCTTCTTGTGTTTTACAATGAACTATTCTTTTTTGAAAATACCATTGAAATCCATTATAATATTTTACAAGTGTTTGAATTGATTTACATGCATTTTTATCATTTGTCCATTTAAAAAATTCATATAATTTAATTTTTGAAAATGCTGTATGAATTATTAATGTCATTTGTCTTGCAAATTCTATTGCTGGAATATCAATTATATCTAATGGTTTTTCTAAATGCATTAAACAATTAAATGTTGGAATAGGTAATGGTGCATCTCTAATTGTTTGAACATATGTTGTTTCTGTTCCTGCAAGACGTTTTTCTAACATTGAACGAAGTAAATCAGCTTGTTTAGACATTTCATATTCTTCAAGTCTTTTACAAAATGATTGAAAAATTTGTTGAACTTCTATTTTATTTGATATTGCTCCCCAACATTCTATTAAAATATATCGAAGACCATTCATTATTCTAACCCTAACTTCTTGTGCTTTTTTTGAATCACTTTCACAACTTAATTCAAACCTATCAATTAATCCTAATATCATTGCTGATGAACTCATAAACATTGTATGTGTCCACATAAATGTTTGCATAAATTCTGTTGAAGCTGAACAAATTTCATTTAATAATGCGTCTTCATTTGCTGCACAAATTTGTCCATCTTTACGTATTGTTGTTGGATCTTCTTTAAGTTTATTTATAAGAAGTGAATCATCTAAATTATTCTTTTTCTGTGATGATATTTTTCTTTGTTTAATCTCTTCAATTTTACTGTTATTTTTTATTCCATACGAATGTGAAACTTGAACTTCTTCATCACTTTCATCCATTGTATCAACAAAACTCAACGAACTAGCATCACTTTGGAATTGTTCTGGTTGGTGTATTGACTCGAATGTTGTAATACGTTTGTTTTGTTGTTTAGATAAAGAAGAAATGATAATAGGAGGAGAAGAAGGTCTGTTCATAAATTATTTTGAAAAGAATAATTTATAGATTTTTTCATATGGGAAAAATACTTTCGTTTTTCTTTATTAATGAAAACAAAAAAAAAACATATAAATTCATTTATTTTATTTAAATCAAATTATTCTTTTTATGTTTATTTTATGTTTTTCTTTTTCCTTTCTTTTATTAATAAATTATTTAATTTTTTTATTAAATAAATAATTATTGAATTTATTTTCTTTTCTATTTCAATAGTAGTTTGTAATTTATTCATTTTATTAAAATCGTATTTTTTCTTTCTCTCGATTTATTCTTTTCTATTTGTATTTTAATTTATTTCTTTCTTTAAAAATCTCTTTAACTAAACAAAAACCTGATTTAATTTTTATTCCTTTTTATTCCGTTAGTTAAGAAACTCTTTCCTTTCAATCAGACAAAAAGAAAAAATGAGAAAGTGCAAGAATATTATATAATTAATGATATAGTAATGTGATAAGTATGAAAGATATAGAATAAAAAGAAATAATAATAAAATTAAATAATATAATGAAATAGTTTAAATATTAATAATAAATTATAATGCAATTAATAATGAAATAGTTAAATATAATAGTAATAATATAATATTTAATAAAATTAAAATAATAATTTATTTTCTCTTATTTATATTAATAATTTCTCTTATATTCTTTATTTTTATTCTATTTTTCTTTATTTTCTTTTTTTAATATTATTTTCATTGATTAATTATTATATCATCATTTTCTATTTGATTAAATAATAAATGATATATATTTCATTTATATTAACATTATATTTATTATTTTATATTTATATTCATAATAAAGAAGTATATTTAATTAATACTGTCATCTTCATTATTATTATTTATATTTCTAATATCTATTCAATATTTCTTAACATATCATATTTAATTATAATATTTTAATTATATTTATTTTAAATTAAATAGAATTATATCAATAATGATAATATAATAATTTATATAAATAATTTATATATTATTATTTAAATTCATTATTACAATTACTTTTAATTATGATAAAAATACAAATAATATTCTAAATTAAATAATGATATTATTTGATAACATTAATTTAAATAAATAATTATCATTCAAATTAAAACAGAAAATAAAAGAGAAATATAATAATTAATATCAAATAAGTAAAGAATGTATAAATGAACATAATCTATTTTATTTAATAAAATAACAGATTAATGATAATATTCATTAATAAAATAATTATTAATAATATCATTTATTCAATAATAAATGATAATTTAATATAATTTTAATTATTTAAAACATTTAAAACATAAATAAATATGAAATAAATAAAACAAGATAAATCATAAAGAAATATTCATATTCAAATTAAAAATCAAATTCAAGTATTTGAATAATTAATAAATAAGAAAAAAGAATATAACAAGAAATATAAAATGAATAATAAAAGAACTTAAACGAATAGATAATGATAAAGATAAATAATGATAATCATTAAATTAACAATAAAATCAAATAATCAAATAAATAAAATAATTTAAAATATAGAATTTATTTAATGATTAATTTTAAGAACTGTATTTCAGTTAAATAACACAATGAATATGAATATTTCAAATAAAACAAGAATAAAATATGAATATTTTTATATTCATTATTTCATTCATTGATAGATGAAATGTTCATATTCATTTATTAATTTTATTTTATATTCTTTTTTAGTTTTTATAATTCAAATAAATAATAATGAATAAAAATCATTTCATTTCAATTACAATGATTCGTTGTGGTGTGAAATAGTGTTTTCCACAAAGTGCATTTGATATCCTTTATAT